>NC_051161.1:118139635-118397360 GCF_013339745.2 Dermacentor silvarum
GCACGCTTGAAAGTCCAACAAAGCTACAGCTGATGCTCAATTTTCGTTCTTAATAAAGTGGCCACGTAAGTAATGATTTTCTTTACTACGTATCCCTTGCTGGGGGAGCAAGGATTGTCTTTTGTGCCTCGTGGGATGCGCTGTAGCGGACGACGTCCGGGATTCGCCACACAAGGTCGCGTTGCGTAGGTCTGGCGCTGGGCGGTTCCCGCCATAGCAAATGCCAGCTTGCGCTACTTGCATCGTGCCAGTTTTTTGGGACCGCTATATCCTTATTTGAAAACACAATGAGCTTGCTGTGTTTAACCCGCGGACGATGGGGAGGTCTGGATGAGGTATTATAATCAGTCGAGACCAACGCTTGGTCTGCCTTACGGTATGAAATCGTTGGATTATATCATATGCTAGACCTATTGAATCTCTGTCCAGAGATGGCCTACATAGCGTTGCAGTCTCAATATCTTACCACCATAAAAAATTAATCGAACCTCTTACAGGTGTAACTGTCAAATTGTGTAATTATGACTGATAGTAGTTATATTCGTGAAAATAACCTTTCGACGAACGTGCAGAGCCATTTCAATACCAATAGAACGCTGACTTGATTTTTTTTCTAAAAGCATTTATCATCTCTGACATTTGTCGATTTCATTTTCAGGCTGTTCATAAATAAGAGACACTATTACTCGTTTCCCGGCAGGAGCAAAAGCAGCAGATGTTTCATATTTTGAAGAAGTGAAGGCCACTTTTTGGAGACGTGTACTAAAAATTTGAACTGTGTAGGTTACTTATGTGCTCAGAAAACAGTTACTGAATATACTCGCTTTTTCCCAGTTATTCCCAGCATTTAGTTGTTTTCCCCAGGTATCCTCGGTGGGGCACTGCGTTCAGATTTATTGGAAGTACGAAGCAGTGTTCCGAGTGATGAGAGATAAATGTTTATTCTGTGTAGGTTCATTACAGCCTTTGTAGAAAGTTACTCACTGAAGCGTTCCAGGGTGTCATACTGCCGCTAATCAAAATGAGTCCCAGAGTCCTAAAACAACAGCACAAGATACGGACTTGAAATTCTGTGAATATATGGAGAATATTAAGCGCATTGTGTTGTGCAACTTTAATTTTCATGTTTTAAATGTAAGTGTTACAGATAAATACTAACCCCTCGCTTTTCCATGTGCTTTCGTGCATCATACGAGATTCGTAGTTTGTTTCTACAGTGTCCTCGGTAAGCTAAACAAGGCATTTTGTTTATATCTGGGGGCAATTAGGGTCATGGTGTGGGTAATGTGTAGACAATGTTTCAAATGGGTCGGTTAAATTCGCCTTTTCGAGTAAATTATGTGTGCAAGTGTTCCATAGAGTTATTAGTCTGTTTTACGAGTGGTGTAATACTTGCGCGGCTGCGCTGGCATAATTACAACTAAATCTGGTGTCAAATTTTGCGAACATAGGGAGAACAATACGCCAAGTTTATGTGCGAACATAGGGAGAAAACGTAAACGCGTGTTGATCAAATACAGATTAAAAAAATTGTAAGCAAGTATTCTAAAGTGTCACGCTGCGATATTTAGCTTGGTTTTTCGATGTCCAAAGAGGACTCTGCGGTTCAGATTTTTTATACTTTGAAGGAATAGGCAGCACTTTAGGTGCAATGTGTCGCGGAGTTTTAACGTTTGTGGCCTATTTAAAAGCTTTACGAATAATTGTGGAATCCTTATTTTCCTTCTTTTTACTTTTTCATACGTGATATATGAGGATCGCCTAATATATATCACGGCGTTCTGTAGGAAAGTGTGAAAGTTTCCGGAATTCGTAGTCGGAGAAGTTTGACCTAATGATCCGCTCCCGTGGCTGCACATCGACAAAATCGCGAATAAATCGCGTGCGGCCCTTTCATGAGTCTATACGGTAGTTTCATTCTGCTGGGAGTGACATGCGCTGCTACGTGCTATTTAAGGTCATGTTTGAGTTTGTCAATAATAGCGGCTAGCCCGACACCGCTTGCGTTCGTAAGCGCATTAAGATTGAAGTAGCACATTATTTATTTCCGACACCTCAAAGGCCCCAGAATTGGTTTTACATGAGGGGTATGAAGGCGAATTGAGGCGGCAGCACAAAACTAAGTAGTCACACACAAAAGAAGAGGCCGAGAGGTCAGAGTGGCCAGTAACATGCTGGGTCCAGGGGACGATAATAAAGTGGAACGTAATAGATGGAGCTTCGTAAGTACAAACGCAGGGTGATCAAGATGCCAAGCTTTTTTTTGCAATAGTTGGTTTAGAGAACGCACAGCCTGCACAAAGTTGCCTGCATTTATGGAGACAGCCATCGTTATACACCCGTGGCATTTGGCACAGGACTGCAAGCTTGTATACTCTAAAGTGTCCTTTCTTGAAAAAAAAAAAGTATTTTAAGACAACACATGCTTCGTAATACACACGTACGTGTTTTAAGCGGCACTAGTGCTATTCCGCTTCTACCAACGACCTCATGCACAAGCGGAATAGCACTTGTGCGATGATAAACACGAGAACTTGAAAATAGTGCGGGCCGTGTTGGTCTCTAAAATGCATTTTTCATACGGTGCTTCGTAGATCGGCCAAACTGGCCACTGTATCAGGGATCGCCTACGAGAACACAACAATCTGTACAGACTTCTGCAGCTATCCGAGAACCTCGTTGGCGTTCCAAATTTATCGGCGTTCTAGTTACCTTCTTAACAAAACGTCGTTTTATGCACTGAAGCACAAAAGTAACTGGAACGCCAACGCATTTCTCCGCAAAGTTCGAGAATTAGCATCTCAGAACTGGTGTCATCCTGAGAATTCGTTCCAAGTGGATCGGCCTCGCCAACTCCACGGCTAGAATTTGTAAATTGCAACATGGGTCATAATGTAATTAGTTGAAACCTAATTAGTGAGTTTTTGTTAATTAGCCGATTACGCATTTGAATTTTTTTTGTGCATGTAATGTCCGCCTCTTCGAGTAGACCAGCTCATGAACTAGAATTGTGTTATCTGCCACAGGCAACCTTTAAAAATTGTTGTAAGTGTTCGCTGAAACACTTGGTATACAGCCAACGAATACCTGTTATTGAACTTGTGTATTGGGAAACTGCAAGAACATGAAAAGACCGCGTGCATATTCAGCACAGAAAAATCACCGTTGATGTCATCGGTAGCTCAACCAGACGGCACGCGGGATGAGAAGGACGGAACTGGAGCGAATTCCTAGTAATTAAGGGCTAGTTAGGAAGCGCTTTTCAAGTACTCGTGCACATTATGCCCAACGAATTAAAACTACGAACATTGCAAGCTGGTAGATGTATCTCGTTTGATTTCTGGTAATGAGAAGAGAAGAACTTCTGCAAGTTACGTCAGTGTGCATTTTGCTCTCGTGTCATTATTGTTTCCATGTTTCGTTGCTTTTCACATGTTCTCCACAAAGAACAGAAGAGGGAATTGCGATGAGTTAGTTTGCTTTCTGCACTTTTATTGGGGACTTCTTGTACGTGTCGCGTCAAAAATTATACACGTAAGCTCTGCAGTCGCTCGGCGGTGTGTTGTTTTTGATTGGACATTCGTGCAGCAGCTTATGTGACTTCCGCTCTGGCCTGAGACAGATCCGTTTGTCTTATCGTATGTGGTCTGTAATGGCTGTGAATAGGTTCTGGCCATGTGTCGCGATAGCCACCAATTATTCTGGAAAGTGTTTGCCGCCTAATTGGAAGCCGGATCTACGCCGCGCCATTAGACCAACAGGAGCCTATTGGGCGAGACCCGGTCGCCACCACTGAGTTACTGCTTTGTTTAGCTCGCGCAGGCTCGTCCAATAAAAGTATTATTTGTTCTTGATGCTTTTGTGCGTCGTCTGCCTGCCCACTTTAAGTCTGCCATCAGTGAGGGAAGCTAATGTCAACGAACCTTTACTTATCAGATTTTGAGCTTGTTAAATTGCGTAGCCCTCTTGCGCAAAACAGGTTTTGATCACTTCCTCCTCCTGCCACGGCAATGAAGCAGGAAACATCACAGATATGACGGCGAACAAGAAAACTGCTTTCGTCACCGCCAGCTCATACGGGTATAAATAGTCGACCTTCGCTCTTCCGATGCTCAGTTTGCAAAGTTGTAGTATCGCTCTTTTGAGAGGACCTGAGTAGCGAGACACAATGAAGAAGACAGTGCTGTGCTTCATTTTCGTGGCTGTTCTAGTCATTTCATGCACCGAGTGAGTACAAAGTACAAGCCGCTATTTCATATTGCACAGTTCGAAGAGAGTATGCCACTTTAGAGGATAAGAAAGTTCGGAACTGACCGCATGAAATCTGCTAGTTCAATACACATTCGGTGGCCATTAACTGCCATTCGTGAGAAACTGTACAGTTAGGCGCAGTGCCCTCCGTAAACATTAGAAACTTCAGACTGCATTGCACAAGCAAGCAGCTAGATGCATGCGTAGGGTGTCTCGTGTTTTGAAAACTTGTAAATGCACGTGATGTCTACCATTAATGAAAACAGCTCAATCTGATATAACTTCAGTGTTTCTTCCATGCATTTTATTTGTGAAATGGTTGACGTATGGTGCGTAGGGCTGATATATACAGTATATTGACAGATGACTAGTATGGAGATGCTAGAGTAGGCTGATGTGAGCACGTTGATAATAATTAGGTATTTCCCCATTCCTTTAAGAACTTATTTTGAGAATTTATTGTTTGCTACCACGGGATATTGCCATATCTCATTTTAGCTCTGTCATTTAATTATGGGGCGTACTATCTGGAATGTTATGATCACTCCACGTATGTCTGCTTGCTCAGGTTGCTAACAATTGCACGTTCTTGTCTTGAAGAAGTGTAAGTAGTAGCGATTAACGTTATAATGATGTTATCCAGCCTCGTATGCGGTAGGTACTGGGTTTGCATCCCGGTACCGCCGGAAACCTGCCGGTTTATTATAATGCGTGATGTAGTGTGACCTGGTGCTCGGTCGTTTATATGGGTCCTTATCTCGAAAGGGGGCTCTACAGAGATTTGCGAGGGTGTCTGATCACCCCCGGAACCGACCACAGCTTTGGCGGCGAAATAGTCGACCATACGCCGCTGCTGTGGGAAGCAGGCGAGTGCTGCCACTGTGTACCTACCGGTAAAATATGTACAAGCGCACTCCCGGCCTGGTGATCGGCAACTACGGGAGTTACGGACGCTTGGAAGGGCACCAGCTTATTGGGAATATGGCCGCATGGGATCACTAAACAAATTTTTGAAGAGTTGCGGTGTTTTGCTTGTTTTGATTCCTGCACTGCAAGCATAGGAGTCTGAACGAACTTCTCCCAAGCCTGTTGTCTCACCTTCATTTTGTGGAAACGGAGTACGCAAGCCCTTTACCTTGGTAAAGATTTTCAGAAAGCGTTTCTATGTATGTACCATTCGCGTCATTGCACTTTAACGTCACATGATACGTTTGCTTTGTACCTATTATGATCCTTTTTGTTTTGTTTCAGGGCGTCATTGTGGAGCTTTCCTGGAGTTGAAAAGCACACCAGATGCCTCGCCCAGGTAATGAATACTAACATAATAATAATAAAGTACAAGCAGCTGTAAAAGAAGAAACAAATAAAGAAAACGGATAAATTCAGTGTTGCAAAAAAAGAAGAAAAAAGACTTTATTTTTATTTTCCATTCTTGAATGCACGGCGCTCAACCAAATGGTGGGTTCCTTTGGCAGGATGCTAAAGCGAAAGAATAAACAATAGTGTCCGCGTGAAAACAAACTGTCAATGTTATTTTGAAAGAAGCTTTAAATACTGATACCTCACCACACTAAGCGTGAGAAAAGCACTTTTGTAGTAGATGTGGGAGACGCTTTAAGCATACTTGTGGAAGACTTCTTGTACGAGATTGGTACTAAAATAAAGTGCGAATAAAAGTATACGTCTGAGGTTCTAAGCCTTCCAGTCAGGCTGCTGCAATTTTCCATGTCGTCGTTATAAGTGCGTACATGTGTTGTACGAAATTTAACAGTAATGTTTGTTTCTATGCCGTGTCAAGTGTACTTCTGAGAGTGTTGGAATATACAACGACGCAAGGGTAATTACTGAGCAATATGCCGGTTAATTGCCGTTATGGTAAATTAAAACCTTGCTTACTGTTACAAGCTCTAGTATTTTCCACATGTCAATACCGCTATAGTTTCTGCCACGTTATTGAACATGTCCTACGTATACGCGTCACATTCCTGACTACAAGCAATGATTTCGTAACATGGATATATGAAAGCAGCCTTTCTTTTTTTAGACATTGCATGCTGCACCGAGTGCATAAAGCACTGGTATTAACGTTTTATTGCGATAGCAATTATATGGACACTCCAAAGCAGATTTCTGCCGTCGCCGTCGCCGTGAGGTTCCGTATGACGTCAATGGAGATGAAATCGTCGCCGCGCGCCGAACGCTGTATGTGCGAGTGAAAGGGCGCGAGGGACGCGCGCTTTCACGGGGAGTGAACGCACGGTGGAGAACAAACGCGCGTTCTGCGCCGTGCTCCCTTAAGGGCTGCAGAAGTAGGCGTCTCTTTCCTCCTTTACAATCACCATATATGTAGAGCAAACGTGCCTTCTTCCGACGCGCGAAAGACCTTGGGGGGGGGGGGGGAAGGGAGGCGACGTTTAGCTGCGGTACCAAGTGCCTATTTATATCACAGGCTCCGGCAACAGTCACCAACGCCACACGCATTTTGTGCGAACGCGGGCAAAACGCCGACGGCGTCGACAACAGTTCTGCGTGTTGCCGGTGATGCTGCATGTCGAAGTTTATACAGCTGATAAAGCTACTATCATTACTCCGTATAGCTCTCTACAAATTTGCTATCGCAATTGATGCTTCGCCTTTCAGGGGAAACTGCGACTTTTTAGACAAAGTACAGGGATGGAAACTATTTAAGACAACTTAACCGTACAGGAATCGTGCTAAAAAAGTTTACAAACGAGGCATATTCTTGGTATATTGCTGGCGTCAATATTTCCAGATATATAGAAGTATATATATATATATATATATATATATATATATATATATATATATATACTTGCCACGGCGTTTGGGCAAGTCTAGCAACAGCTGCGACTTGGTGGGGGAGCACTTGAGACCGGTGTGTTCGAGGTAGGACTCGGCAGTTTCAATGGCCTCCTGTAGGGCGGATTCGATGAAGCCATTCGACCTCGCGGAGCACCAGATGGTTATGTCGTCCGCATAGATGGTGTGATTTAGCCCGTCGATCTTCGAGAGTCGTTCGGAGAGTCTGATCAATACTAGGTTGAAGAGCGTCGGCGAGAGGACAGACCCCTGGGGGGTTCCCCACTGTCCGAGCTCGATTTCTTCCGACACCAGGTCTCCTGCGCGGAGGACGGCCCTGCGCCGGGTGAGAAAGGAGCGGAAAAAGTCGTAGAACCGACGCCCGGGCCCGAGGTCTGCGATCGCTTTCAGGATGGACGAGTGGGCGATCGTATCGAATGCCTTTTCTAAATCGAGGCCGAGTATGGCACGGATATCCCGAGTGTTTCCTCCATTGAGAATCTGATGTTTTAAGAGTAACATGGCATCTTGAGTAGATAGCCCAGGTCGGAAGCCGATCATGTGGTGTGGGAAGCAGTCGTGGTCCTCGAGCTAGCCACCGACCCTGTTGAGGACGACGTGCTGCGCCACCTTGCCCACGCACGACGTGAGCGAGATGGGCCGGAGGTGATCTAAGCTAGGCGCTTTTCCACGTTTGGGAATAATTATCCTCTTCAGTCACGAATTAAATGTGGCGATGCTAAAAATGCGTGGGTACGTTTTTGGGGCCACATGAGGCCCAGTGATGAATGTAAGATAATGAAAAAAATGTACACAACTTTGAATCAATTTTAGGATGCGTACACATATGTGTACGTTGCGCCGCTGTCAATACAAAAAGACAAGATTGCGTTGGGTATTGAAACAGTTGTAGCAATCTATTTTGGACAAAATCTGCTGTCCCTTGTGTCTGGAACGCTTGTGTCTGCAGCTTGTGTCTGGAGCCACAAAATCCCCAGCTCTCCAAGCTGTCTTCTTTCTATTTTTGTCACTTTCCTTCTCGTCGTTTTCAGGGGGTGTGGGAGCTGGCTGTGTCGCAGCGGAAGACCCTGGCTCAGCATCTTCATAGTCGATCTGAAAAATATTTTCCCTTTCTTAACGTCTAACACCGCTGCAGAAATGTAAATAATACTACATGTGACAACGATTACTTCCGAAACACGACTTGCACCCACGAAGTGAATTAAAAAAGAAACAAGCCTAATGAGCATCCAATCAAAAGAACAGTGGAAGAAAAGTGGAAGAAAGACAGAGCACATCAGGCAAAAAATGCAACCATTGCAAAGCGGAAATTCAACTGACTTGAAGTTCGGGTCGAACGTCGTCCTCTTCATCATCAGAGAGGCCGATGTCTGACGTGTTTCCGTCGCCAATATTTGCTAACATCCTTTTAGCCGCACTGTCCTCGAGCCTTATCCTATTTCTGGTATGATTTCGTAAGTCTGGAACGCAAAAGTTACGATGATTGTAGCGAGAAAATACACAGCTACGAAACAAAGCATGTTTTGTTATCCTTACCGATAGCGGCACCGTGTACACAAATGTGTACACGTGCACGCGACTTTTATTTTCAAACCCTAAAATGATACCGTAGTTCCCCTAAACTGTTCATACTTGCTTTTTAGCCTCGCAGCCGCATACAGAACGGTATAAATTGTTTCACAAAGCCACCTAAACACGTTTATAACGAGTTAGAAAGAGAGCGTACCGGATTCGCCGTAGAAGTAGTAGAAGGCGCTGGCGTCCATCTTGAAACTGGCGCTCTTGTTATTCCGCTTAATGCTGGATAAGGTAGATGGCGCCACGGGACCCAAGCCGAATTGCGCACAGCAGAGAGCACCGCGTTTTAGGCGGGAAAAACGAAATCTTCGGCTGGGAAAAAAAAAAAATCTTGAATTTCGCGTACACAAACGTGTACGCAGTGACTGGTGGGCGAGATTTCAGGTGTTGGGTAGCTCACCTTTCTTCCACGTTTCGTTGATAGTATCGGTGAGGTAAGTGACGGAGGGCTTATCCAAGTGGCGTAGGAGCTTGTTGGGGATGCCATCGGGGCCAGGGGTGGAGCGGCCATTGAGTTCGTGGAGAGCGCGGCGCAGCTCTTCGACGGAAAAGTCGGCGTCTAAGTGGGTATTGTCGGTACCGGTGTATTCGGGGTGAGGAATCGACGTCTCCGTGGGAAGCGGAAGATATCGAGCGGTAAAGGATTCCAATCTTGTATAGATCGCAGAAATAAACCGAGCTTATGACTGTTCAATCTTGCAAAAATTAGAGTTAATGAGTGACTGTGACATGGACGAGTTCGTCGATTCCTAACACACACACACAGACATATATATATATATATATATATATATATATATATATATATATATATATATATATATATATAGAGAGAGAGAGAGAGAGTCCTCTCTTCTGTACTTACCAATGATGATACTAACCCCACTTGCATTAATGCGTTCAAGTCTAATTATAACTTTCTGAAAGGCGGGTCCCACACAACGGAAGCGTATTCCATGCGCACCTTACTTGCGCATGCGTTAAATGCAAGAAGTGAATTGCTTGTGCTCGTTTCAGTTTTGTTTTTAAATACCATAACTTACGAAAGGCGGTCGCACAAATGTCAGATTTGTGGATAGACCAGCTTAAGTTATTGGTAATAGTCACGCCGAAATATTGGTACTTTCCGACATCTGAAATAGGGTTACTTTGTAGTTCATAGGAATAACAACTGGGCGCCTTCTTCTGCGTTATACGCATAAGCACACTTTCTTTCAGTGTTATGGCACTTGTCGTAACGCTTGCACCACTCTTCAATAGCGTAAACAGCACTGTGCCATCAGTCGTGGTCGCTTTGTGACGACATTCTTTAGAATATAATCCTTTAGTTAGCAAACAATTTTAGTAGAGTAGCAGTCTGGGTCAGTTGGTACATACTGAATAGTAAAAACCAGTCAAAAGACGAAGGACAGAGAAATTTTTTACAGAGAAACAATTTTACTTTCACATCGTCAGGAACCACAGACACTAAGTCATCTGTACAAAAGAACAATAAAGACCCCAGCACACTTCCTTGAGGGACACCAGAGGAAACGTTCAGCGCATCAGATGATGAAGCGATTTATACATAATGTAGTCTGTTCAAAATGTACAGTCGAATCCATCGAATAATTTTGGAGGGGAGG
Source organism: Dermacentor silvarum (assembly GCF_013339745.2). NCBI lineage: Eukaryota > Metazoa > Arthropoda > Arachnida > Ixodida > Ixodidae > Dermacentor > Dermacentor silvarum. The sequence continues at coordinate 118,149,931 of NC_051161.1, forward strand.
CCTATGGTTTCTAACTTAAGGAGCAGCTTCTCGTGAGGTATATTGTCGAACCCAGAAATATATACCACAAGAAATAAAAACAAATGCAGAGTAAGCATTCTGCATACCAGGTCACCTATTTTAATGGAAACAACTTTTTAAGGAATAATATTTAACCGACGTGATGATGCTTTCTTCACTATTTGTATCTTCAGCATGTCGGAGCTAAATGGTCGAGTAGCCGCCGCAGTTCGTTAATTAATTGAAATTGGTTAAAGCACTTTTTAATTACTGCTTTTAAGAGTCAAAAACAATCTACACGATTTTAAAAGCGTCATCGATCGCTAAGATGTTAACCAACGGAAAGTCTCCTTTTCCCGCTTCCATACCGAAACTGGGCGCACAAAGAAGGCTGGAAGCAATGCCCACCTTGTTAGCGCTTTTCTTTAACGTATCAGGTTGGCCACCCGTGCTTGAATTTAATAAGTTTATCTCGCGAAGCTCATGGCTCGGCGACCTACCGTCGCTTGCAGTACACACGCGCGATGACGGATTGGATGCCTCAGAAGGTCGTTGCAGTGAGTTGCCCGCATCAAGAAGATGCGGGCAAGTTTGCACTCGGTTGTGCAAGGCTTAGGCACACCGAAACTGTCGATCCTCAAGTCTTACTGGCTGCTACTGCTAGATATTAAATTGGTTGCTGCTCGGTCTTAACTTGATCTAACTTAACTACGCGTGTAGGGAAGGTATTCTCGAGCGATCATTTTCGGAGCTACCTTCCCTTACACGATATTTTGCGTGACTAGCGCTGGATGCGCCGGCGCCTAGGAGCGACAGCGTTTCTGGCATGCCACAAACGCAGGCAGGCTAACCAAGGTTGACACAGTGCCAAGAACGCTGTTGCTTGCCGACGCCGAACGCGTTGGAGGCTAGCCGCTCAATTTCTAGAGAAAGTTGACACGACTAAGCGCAGCCTCTTTTATGGCAAACTCCGAGGCCAAGCGCATGCACACTGGCCGAAAGCTATGCACAGTGTACGGGCGGCGCGCAGCAGACCGCAAGGCCGGGATGACGTCACGGTACACTGACAGTAGCGCGCAGCTGGCGGGAGCTCGGCGGAGCCGTGTCTGTCGGGCGAAGCGAGCGCGCACCTGCGCCGGCGGTTACTAGGCAACGCGAGGTGACGTCATCGCTACTGCTTCGGCGCATGCGCGGCTAGGCGAGGTTGGGCGATGTGGTGCGCAGCTGTGGCTTGGTTGTTGGTAGGCAACGGCGCAGAGTTTTTGCGGACTTCGGACGGTTCTCCTCCAGATTTAACAGCTTCGCCGTTAATAACTTGGGCCGCTCTTACGGCCTTGTTTCTGCACCCTGTTTCGAAATCGGAGCTGAAATAAAGTGAATTTTATTGCCTCTAGCATTATTTGGATCATAAGAAGCCAACAAACAATGACACCAAGGATAACACAGGGGAAATTACTTGTACATACGAATTGAGTTAGAGAAATGGCGTTCGTTCTGGCGTTCGTTCTGGCGAGATAGTGATTATACTACATGCTTAGAAAGGTACATTTTCTTTAGATAGAGTCCAAGAACACCCGTGTAATGACATTTCAATGGCCGTTGGAGAACCCTACGAATGGTCAAAATACTTACTTTGCTCCAATTACGGTTTTCTGACCTGCCCGCGGTGTTACTCGAGGAAGGAAAGTCCCACAATCATGCAAATGCACATACGTAAAAAAATGTTTTCTCAAAAGTAATAAAGTGCTGGTTACGTTAATGATTGAGGGATTTATGGGGATTGGCGTCCCAAAGGTACAGCGTGGCTATGAGAGACGTCGTAATGGAAAGCTCCGGATTATATTTGACCTCGCGCGGCATTAACGTATGCCTAATTCAAAGTGTACGACCGTCACCCGTTTATAAATTGCGCCCCGATTCAAGTACGACAGCCAATGCGGCAATAGAAGCCGGGACCTCATTCTGAGCAGCAGTTGGCCATAGTCACTGAGGTGTTTTTTTTAATGCGATAGCAAGTATATCTACACTTCAACCGGATTCCTGCCGTCAGCGTCGCCGTGAGGTTCCGTATAGATTCCAAGGGCGATAAAATTGTCGGCGCGCGCCGTATGCGCGAGCGAAAGCGCGCGGGGTACGCGCGCGCTATCACGGAGAGCGAACGCACGGCCGAAAGCAAACGCGACCGTCGCGCGAAAGGCCGTGGGGGTATGGGAGGGAGGGAGGCGGGGCGACGCTGTGCTCTGGCACCAAAGGCGTATCTTGCAATCGGGCGTAAGGGGCTGTGGCCGTCTCCGGCACGGTCTCTGATCTCCACACGGCTCTGACCTTTGTATGCGTTGTGCATCCGCCGCTCAGTTTCCTTTGAAGGGATAGACCGCACGAACCTTGCCCGCTGCGGTGGCTGCGATTGCTGCCAGCGTTTTGATAGTCGTTGTTTGCGGTCATTCAGTGTGATCTATTCATGTCTGCTTGTGTGCGCTGACACCATGCTTGTTAATTCAGTTAGTAAGCGGATGTGTCCAGGTTTATGCAGCCGATAAAACTACTATCCCTACTCCGAATAGCTCTCTGCTGATTGGCTATCGCAATTTATGCTTCGCCTTTCGGGCGAAACTGATTTTTTTATAGTTAGCGAACCTTCTTCATTATGCAACAAATCATAGTACTTGCTCGTCATTGTTTCGCCGGGTGTCTCAATATATTTCTCTCCGTTTTGTGTAACAGTGCAACCCTGTGGGAAATGGAACCCAGTGCGGCGAGGGATGCACGTGCCGCCATAAAGTGGACCAGCCGGAATATATTGGAACCTGCTTGGTGACTGAAATCGACCCAGCGCCGATGTACGAGTGACGTTTTCTTTTTGGAAAAAAAGAAGCGCAGTTCATTGGAGGGATGGCAGTAAATGTACCCTTGTGACCGTAATCTAAACGTGTCTTCTGTTTGATTGTGAACACTACACTGTGAGAGCACGGCAGCGCTGTTTGGGATCCATCTAAAGCGCACCATGACAATGTCACAGCATGACACAGAAAGTGAAATAAAAGCGCTGCGCCTATTGTAGGGGATTTCCGTATTCCGTGAATGACCGTTAGCATTCCATGACATGCTAAGCCTTCCGGAACCAAGCATTTATTTATTTCTCAAATTGGTTGAAGTGGTGCGTTGGTTATGGCTCCTGCTGCGGAGCATGAAGTCAATCTTCAATTACCGCCCTCTCCGGCATTTCTTCAGATGGAGTCGGGTGCCAAGGGCGCTCGTCAACTGATACATATAGATGTAGACGAGAGGCCGGAGGAAGGGGAACGTTTTTTACTAAATAAAGATGGCGCAAAAGAACAGGGACGAGAGAGAAAACATGAATCAACTAGCAGCACCAGTTTATTATTACCCCCCCCCCCTCGAGTAGTACGTATATATATACCCTGGCACAAACACGTGCAAATGCTTAAAGATGATTGCTTAAATCATAAATTCCTAGCTCATGCAGATTCACCGATGGCCTCGCAGCGCACATGTCGCCGGGCTTATGAATAAAGAATGCTTAAGCAATCTTCCTCGATATCCTATCTTGTGTCTTGACAACACCTTGGTTCCTTTCAGTAACGGTTTGCACTTGCATCCCTTGCAATGTAGGCACATACTATTGTGTGTGTGCGTGCCACACACACACACGCACACGCACACGCACACACACACACACACACACACACACACACACACACACACACACACACACACACACACACACACACACACACACACACTCACACACACACACACACACACACACACACACACACACACACACACACACACACACACACACACACACACACACTGACGCATATTTCCACAGTTTCGTTAAGGCTCGTGGCCCGCAAGAACATCAGCAGCGCTTTCGTGGCGCGTAATGCGCAGGTGGTGCTTTACCATGGGCTGAGAATGTGCCGCAGTTCCAAGCTCGAGTCCCTTTGCAGATGTAGTGCTGCCTTCAAAGACTGTCTCCCTGGCGCGTAGCGGCGGCAGTCGCACAGGAGATGTTGCAGATGTTCAGGGGCGTTGCATTCAGAGCACATTGGCGAGTCCGTTGTTTGAATCTTGCTGCTGAAGTTGTTCGTGTAGGCCACGTTGAGTCTGACGTGGGGAAGGCATCTTTGCGCTGGTCTATTGAGGTCGCTGAGTATGCACTGAAAGATAAGCAGGGTAATATCATCAGCAATTTCAATGACATAGTAAAAGCAGCGGAAGAATTCTATACTGACCTGTACAGTTCCCAGAGCAGCCAAGATACTTTCATTTGAAGTAGTGATGAACAGAATACAGAGGCTCCTTCTTTAACTAGCGATGAAGTTAGAAGGGCCTTGCAAGACATGACAAGAGGAAAAACTGCTGGAGAAGATGGAATAACAATCGATTTAATCAAAGATGGAGGAGATATCATGCTTGAAAAGCCTGCGGCCCTTTATACGCAAGGTCTCAAGACTTCAAGTGTACGAGAGAGCTGGAACAATGCCAACATTATACTAATCCATAAGAAGGGAGACGTTAACGAATTGAAGAATTATAGACCCATTAGCTTGCTTTCAGTATTGTGTAAAATATTGACGAAGATAATTTACAATAGAATCAGGGCAACACTTGACTCCAGCCAACCAAGTAACCAGGCTGGTTTCAGGAAGGGATATTCTACGATGAATCATATCAATGTCATCAATCAGACAATCGGGAAATCTGCGGAGTACAATCAACTTCTCTATCTGGCTTTCATAGATTATGAAAAGGCATTTGATTCAGTAGAGTTATCAGCAGTCATAGAGGCATTGCGTAATCAAGGAGTACAGGAGGCGTACGTGAATATCTTGGCAAATATCTACAAGGATTCCACAGCTACCTTGGTTCTCCACCCGAAAAGTAGAAAGTTACCTATCAAGAAAGGAGTCAGGCAAGGAGACGCAATCTCTCCAATGCTATTCACTGCATGATTAGAAGTATGCAAGCTCTTAGACTAGGAAGGCTTATAATTGAGGATCAACGGCGAATATCTCAGCAACCTTCCGTTTGCAGATGATATCGTCCTATTCACCAACAATGGGGACGAACAACAACAAAAGATTCAGGACTTTAACCAAGAAAGTGTAAGAGTGGGTTAAATAATAATATGCAGAAACAAATATAATGTTCATTAGCCTGGCGAGGGAACAAGAATTCAGGATCGCCAGTCAGCCTCTAGAGTCTGTAAATGAGTACGTTTCTAGGTCAGTTACTCACAGGGGACCCTGATCACGAGAAAGAAATTTACTGAAGAATACAATTGGGTTTGAGTGCATACGGTAGGCATTACCAAATCCTGACTGGGAGCTTACGGCAGTCGTTGAAAAGAAAAGTGTACAATAATTGCATTCTACCGGTGCTAACACATGGGGAAGAAACTGAAACGAAAAATGTCAGGCCTAGCGTTAAGAGACAGGAAGAGAGCGGTGTTGATCAGAGAGCAAACGGGGATAGCCGATATTTTAGTTGACATTAAGAGGGGAAAATGGAGCTGGGCAGGCCATGTAATGCGTTGGATAACCGGTGGACCACTAGAGTCACAGAATGGATACTAAGAGAAGGGAAGCGCAGTCGAGGACGGCAGAAAACTAGGTGGGGTGATAAGTTAGGAAATTTGCAGGCGCTAATTGGAAGTAGCTAGCGCTAGACAGGGGCAATTGGAGATCGCAGAGAGAGGCCTTCGTCCTGCAGTGGACATAAATATAGGCTAATTATGATGATGATGATGATGATTTAGTACAGGGGTCCGTACTGATTGCTTGCACGTGTACAGAGGGATCGCTGGAAACGCCAAGCGTGTACATGTACCAGTGTCGCCGCGTCTTTTCTCGAGGAAGGTGTCGGGACTATTTCTCTCGAAGTTTCGTGTCCAGCTTTGGCAGCACAGTTAGCCTGGACGTTGCCTTGTGTTCCGCAGTGGGCTGGTAACCACTGCAGCACAACACTGGGATGCAGTTCGCAGGGTTCATTGCATTATTTATTGCTTTATTGACAGCAGGGCCGCTATTGAGTCGGTGAATATGACCGAAGACAGCCCTCTGGTTTACGATGTAAATAAAAGCTGCCCGCAGTGCAGCTAGTTCAGTGGCTGTAGCTGAAGTGCTGTAACTGAGAGTGGCAGAGATGGTGTCTCAGTGTAAACAATGACAGGTAAACACCTTGTTCTTTTTCGTCTATTCAGAAGTACATAATCATGAAACATGACATTATCAATTATTTTAGCTTTAATATCCTCATCATCACTATTACTGCTATTCCCTGGCCTCTTTTCTTATTATTCCACTACCCGCTTCTTCATACATCCCCCGTTGTGGGTAGGTGCCACATGTGGAATCATCATCATCATCATGTTCAGGCGCGTGCCTCCGCGTGCAGCCAGAGCCGTCCACCAGGAGTGAACCAAGGCGCCGGTCATGGCTCAGCGTCGCTACTCGCAGCCTTTCGCAGAGGACCTGTCGGCCTCGAAGATGCCGCGAAGCAACTCTCGCACGGCTGCGCCGTCCACTGCAGGGGCGCCAACCGAGGCGACGCGATCACCTGGCCGCCACCGGAAACCCCTGCGTGCCACGACGGCCGCCTCGGCGCCGCAGGGGAACGAACCGCTGCTCGAAGGTGAGTTGATAGGAAGTGAAATTGCCGAGAACTTTAGGTGTGATGCCACTGACGTGCACGAACCGCAAAGCGGCTGAGCTCATCCATGGATCATGTAGTCTAACAATAGGAAGCTTTAGAAGTAGCTCCCCCAAGCTCCTTTGCGTACCTAAAACGCCACACACTGTTTGCGTTCCTTTGTTCCCCTTCTAGATTATTTGGTAAGCGCGACGGTTTGAGTCCCCTAACTTTGGGTGCGCGTATCTAGAACTCCCTAACGCTCGAACAAGTTTTGGGTGCACATGAAATGTACAAAAGAGAACAATTACGTGAGCTGTATTAGTAAATTGCCCTTCTGCAAAAGATGAAGTAAAGTCACGTACACTTTGAGAGAAGGCTTCATAGTATTCACGTGAAGTCAGGTGCGCCGTTCTTGTTGTCCTATTCGCAGCTTCCATTGTGCTGCTGGAGATTAGCGGATAGAGATAAAGCGCGGCATTTCATCGTGCCGGTTGTACAGCAATATTCCGGACTCGATAAGTACAGCGCGCGCCTTCTATAGTTCAGAAATGACGCAAGAATGAATAGTGGGTACTGGCACCACCTTGTAATTTTTGCACCAGCTCTCCGTAACGGGATCGATTTTCAGGACGTCTTCTCGGGCCTATTGCTTTGTCGACAACAGTGGACTACAATGTACTCTACACACGCCCTGCTCTGAGGAGTGAAGTGCAACTTTTGGTGATCTGCTCCGGGCCACCGTCGGTTGGACTTCACTCTTCGAAGAGGCAGGTCGAGCGAACTCCTGAATAACATTTATCGATGGGGTGAATGCGGTTTAAATCATTGATTCGCGACGCCAAAGAGGGCCGACGTAACGCTCACGCATTTTCCCAGCATTTACAGCTTAATGCCTAATGATATTTTTTTTATTTCACATCAGAGCAGTCCTAGAGCCTTCGAGTACTAGATAGGTGTTAAGTAACGATGTTTATTTTTGGCTTCTCGCTTCGGAGCAATAACTAGTTCTTTTCGCGCTGCTCTCTTTGCCCGTATGCAGCGGAACATATCAGCAGCGGTGCTGCCGAGAGGCGCCAGCTTCTCGCTGAGGATGGCATGCCGCTACCCACAGTGACAGCGATGCAGCCCGCAGTAAACACCGAAAGCGTGAAACTCCCCCCTGGCACGCAGGTATGCGGATTCGTTTTTACTCGGGTGGGCGTTATGACTGGCAGGTTCGCATTTCACCAATGGCAATATGCAAAGATGGGGCTGGTGTTGTACCGAGACATGACCAGCAGCTTATCGCTATCCATGACCAAAAAAAAAAAAAAAGTGTACGATCGTTGCATTCTACTGTTACTAACGTAAGGGACAGAAATTTGGAGGTTAATAAAGAAGCTTGAGAAGAAATGAAGTACTGCGCAACAAGCAACCCAACGAAAAATGTAGGCACAACGCTAAGAGACAGGAAGACAGCGGTGTGGATTAGAGAGCAGATAAGGGAAGATAACCACGCCAATATTCGTATAATGTGTAGGAAATACGAGACATGTTTTTTTAAAGCTTTACCGATTTTAAACGTCACCTATGGCAGATACCATAATCGTAGTTCTTGAGCTGGATTACCCGAAGCGGCGGGCAGTACTCCGACGAAAAATCGAAATGCATATTTGACAAATTAACAAAAATGACTAACTCACTTTTAACTATTTTTACGGCACTTATTGCCATTTGCGAATTGTAGCCGGTTAGCTTCCAAGGCACATCCAGTTTGAATAAATTTTCAGGATGGCACTGGTTTCGAGATAATTTTTGCCAATGTGTGCGATGCATGTGGCAGCAGAACATCGCGAACTTTCGGACATTCGCTTCTGCTCAATCGATGTTCCGTCACGTAACATGGCGTAACATGGGCGTTCTAATTACTTTGGTGCTTCAATGCAGCAAAAGAGCGTTTTGTTGAAAACGTCAGTGGGACACATTGCATTTTTACCGCTAGTTTGATGGCGCATATCTCTAAACCCGTGCAACATCAATATTTGTTCCCAGTGGATATGCCTTGCAAAGTCATCATCATCATCAGCCTATTTTTGTGTCCACTGGACAACGAAGGCCTCTTCCAGCGATCTCCAATTACCCCTGCCTGGCGATACGTGATTCCAACGTGCTCGTGAAAATTTCCCAATTTCATCACCCCACCTAATTTTCTTCCGTCCGTGGCTGCGCTTCCTTTCCCTTGGCAGCCATTCTATAACTCTAAAGATCCATTGTTTATCTGCCCAACGCATTACATGGCCGGCCCAGCTTCATTTTTTTTCAATCTTAATGTCAACTAGAATATCGGCTATCCCAGTTTGCTCTCTGATCTACACCGATTTCTTCCTGTTTCTTAACCTTACGCCTAACATTTTTCGTTCCATCGCTCATCGCGCGGCCCTTAACTTGTTCCTGAGTTTCTGTGTTAATATCCAAGTTGCTGCCCCAGATGCCCGAACCTGTAGAATAAAGTGATTATACTATTTTCTTTTCAACGATAGTGGTGATCTTCCAGTCAGTATTTCGTATATGTACCTGCCGTATGTACTCCAACCCATTTTTTTTCCATAATCATCAGCCTAGGTTTAGGTTCACTGTAGGACAAAGGCTAAGGATAACAAATTATCTGTTATCTTATTAGCACCCAACCTGTTATCTGCCCTACGCATTTTATGGCCTGCAAAGGTCAATTTTTTTTCGGTTAATGTCAGCATTTTTATTATGTAAATTTTCTTCTCATGATCAGGGTACCCTGTGAGTTTATGATCTAGATAAACCTACACCTGCACAGACTAGGGGCTGACAGGCGATGATGAATTCTTGTTCCCTTGCCAGGCTATTGAACATTACGTTTGTCTTCTGCATATTGTTCTTCAACACAACTGCTACACTTTCTCGGTTAAGGTCCTTAAGCGCAAGAAAGTCGTAATTGGAGATCGCTGGGAGAGGCCTTCGTGCTGCAGTGGACATGAAAATAGGGTGATGAAAAGAAAACATTGCTAGATAGACAGACTCAAAACGCCCGAAGTAATAAATAAATTGCTATAATATGAACCCCATATTTTTAATCCGATTAGTATTCTTCGCCTACTTCAGGATTTTCAGTCTGTTATGGTGCGACGTCAGTACACGGCAGGCAAAAATTAAAGTCTCATTTTTTACATTGCTGCTGTGATGTGGCGCATTGTTTTGGCACTAGGACATCCTGTAAGGCAGGTCCGGCGCCCTACTTACTTACAATTCGAATCAGGTTCCGTGTAATCTTGGCACGATGCTCTAGGCGCAAAATAATTTCTAATGGAGAACGAAGTATAGACGTGTTGACGTCTTCTTCTGTGAATATGGCTTCAAGCAAGAAGCAGTATCGTTAGCATAACAACTTGCATTGCGACATCATTTCAGGTTGAGTGCCGTGAATTGACAATTCGAGAAATACGAGCTTAGAAAAAAAACTTTCAGCTATAAAATTTTCAGTAACTAAGCATAACAGGAAGCACTTTTTGGAAAATCTAGAGAAATCTACGGAAGTTTTTCATCCGAGTTAAAGGAAATCTGGCTCAGTAGGTTGGCAGCACTGGTTATCACTAAGGGGATGTAAGTACTATAGTAGTTTTCTACAAAGTAGTTTCGGTTTCGTTTCCCACAAGGTGTTCATGTCGTGGCGATCATGACACAGAAGGCGAGCACGTGGAAGCAGAACATCGCGATGCTTAAGCACTCGTTCAGGTACCCTTGGCCGTATGCCATGCTGCTACAGATTGCGCGGCCCCATTTAGCAACGTGACGGAACGCCGAGTGAGCCGAAGTGAGTGCCAAACTTCGCGATGTTCTGCTGCCCCATGTTCGCCTTCAATTTGCACATATTCTTCATGCAAGAATATGTGGGACAAGGACGCTTACGTGTCACAGACAATAGAACCACTACTTCAATCTATCGTATTGCATGTGTTGCCTTTCCTTGCACTTACATCAGGACACGGACAACTGTAGAAACGATTATGACAGTACCAGTCTCCTTGCCTGAATATTTGCGCTCATTCACCTTCAGTGCATACAGGGCCGACCTGCTGGCCCAATGATGAGTAATCTTCAGACAAACGTTCACCATGCTTGTATAGCCTTTGCATTGACGGCCTTTTCACTTTGACCGTTGATCAGGCGTCTCCTAAACGAACTCCTCGGTGGATTGGACGTGCTTTATGTAAGATACGGCTAAATGAATTTTCGGGAAAACACAGTTCTAATATGCAAGTAGGCTCGCTTTGTTTCTCTGCGGCACATTTCTTGTGCGAACATTTTGAATAAATCGGCATTCTTCTCTGCGTCGGACAAGAGCATCTACACAAGAAAACGCGCTGGGTACTGTTCCGTCACGCTTATGTCTCCACTTTTTGAACCTCCACGAAGTGGCGACATTATAGGCCTTTAGATTGCCGCAAATGGGACCTATGGAATGAAGCAAGTCCAGGGACTAGCGGATAAGATGAGCTTCATGGCTTGGCACAGTATGACCTCAAGGTCAGTAGAGAAAAGTTCCGGAGAGGTTAATGTTGCGGCAACTGAAGCCGTAGAGGTGGTTTTAACGCCCTGCAATGCAATGACCGAAGTAGAGTCGTTCATGCCGAGCGTTATATTTTAGGGCTTCGCGGCAGTGCTTAGCAGATCCTGGTGCGCAGGTGCTCAAGCAGTTTACAGTGTGATCGGCATCAGAGAGACGTGTGCGTGCAGGTAGAAAAGTACTCACTAAAGTGGCGCAGTGGCTATGACGTTCTGAAACTACGCACGAGGTCGCGGCCTGGGCTCGATTCCAGGCGGTGGCGGCCGCATTTCGACTGAGGCGAAATGCGCAAACGCTTGTGTACTTCCACTTAGGTTCGCGTTAAAGGCCCCCAGGTTGTCAGCATTATTGCGGAGTCCTCCCCCCAACAGCATCTCTCATAGCCACATGGTAAACGACTTGAATCGATCAATGAATTAGTTAACAGTTATAACCAACAAAAAACGCACTAGAAGTGCCAAGACAAAAAGAGTAGGTTCCTATCTGCATGCTAAACGACCTTGCAGACATGGTTTAATAAGGTGATGGTTTGGGTGACTTAGGACTAGAATTTGATTCTCTATCAGCGCCGCAAACAGGAACGGGCAGAGTTTAAGCGCTCTACTCTACGCGGCCCTTCGGCCACGCGCACAATTTCCCGCGGGCATGGCTGGCGAAGACGTTGCGACGAAATCGAAAGGATAACTACGGCGACTTGGCGCCGATGGAAAGGAGTCTCCCAAAAGACGCACCGAGGAGCCAGAAACGCCTTATACTGAAGCTTACGTCAGCCTTCCAATGCAGCTCGTTTGCCAAGTAGATTGTCAAGGCATGAAGCTGAAACGTGGGCTCAGAAATAACACTCCCAAGGAGGTCATTGCTCGGGCAATCGGGGCCCCTCAGTTCCCCGTGTTCTCCTTTGTTTAAGCGGTTGTCTAATACGACTTCAGTCTAATAACGATTGATCAATAATTCCTTATGGGTGCGATAATGTTGTATTCAAAGCACAATTACGCGTAGTATAAAACCACCGTTTAGAGATAGAAATCCTGACTTCTGCTTGAGTTGTTTCTTCCACATGCTAAGCGTTGATTAGACAATCGTGGTCTTAAGTACTCTGCTTCAGTAGATTAGGCTTCGAGACGTAGAACCTAACGGTCTGTTACACCGGTTAACCGTATTTCCTGAATTTACAAGTACCCGCCGAGGCCGCTCAACGTTTATGGCATTCTGCTGTGGAGAGAGATGTCACCGGTTGGATTATCGGTGGCCGATGCGGTACTTCGATGGGGGCGGAGGGCAAAAAGGCTTGTGTACATTGATTTAAGTTCAGTCGCATCCACGCAACTTTGGATCGATGCCGACAAGCGACAGAGACGAGCTACAGGCTTTACCGTAGTGGAGGGCAATCTGTCAATTGTCACGTCGTCGGTTTTTTGGGCAACAAGAACATTTCGGTTGTAGCGTGGAAGTTCGCATGCACGGGAGTCTGTGCGGTGGGTTCCGCCGGTTACCGAGAGATTGCGTAACATGGCAGCAACCAATCATCCCGCTTCGATTCGAATTTGCTCATGTTACTTGCTCGACAGCAAGAAAAAAATACTAGTCAGTCATTGCTTCTTGATTGCATGCTTTTCGTGAGGACAGAGTATTTGTGATGTATGGTAGTTATTACTGAAAGCAGTTTGTTTTAGTGTGACACGCCATCGAGAGTCGTGGAAGTGTTCTGCTTTTAACCTACAAAATGGGCCCACAGCGTTTCACGCTGGTGGCATGGAACGCATTTTTAGTAGTGGTTACGGTATACTTAAAGTACATCTGGTACACTCTGATTGAAACGATGGCCTCACGACCCTTCGCGAATTTTTACAGGCTTACGATTGTGTTTATGGGGAGAGCAATTGAAATTTGCGATTCACATTGGCTATATTCAAAAGCAGAACCGAGCGCGACTTTACAATTGTTAGTAGGTACAGCGCGGGTGAGGCACTGCGGGCCACGTGACTTCCGCTTAACACGTGTTGTCATGGCGATCGTGGAGCACCTAGGTGCCTAGGGACACAATCGCTTAGGGACTTTTGAGGCACTGGTCGCCGCTGAGCATGGCGGCTCTCTTTATCTCCGGGACCGGACGCAGCGACCTTGCCGAGCGCAGCTCCTACGTATGTGGGAGCGAATCGTTTAGGGCGCGTTGAATGTCTGGCGGTACCTGGGCCACGCCGGCCACGCTTTATTATTGTAGCGTTTGTTCCAGTGGCGGAAATCGTTGCAGTAGTGGTGGTGTGGCATGACGGCTTTTTAGCTCGATGAAATAGGGGGGGGGGGCGGTGTAAACAAGCGGATACTGCTCGCGTTTGAGCCCCGGTGCTGCGGCGGAAGCCGCGGTGCCCGGTGCCGACGCGAAGCGCCGGTCGCTGACGTGTTGCTACGCTGCGCTCCGCAACGCCCAAAATAAAAAAATACTGCTCCAGTCAGGTAGACTGCTCCCTCCCTGATAGGGAGATTATATTTGGATCATCAAAACAGTGATGCGTTTATTTGCCTGCGAGAGAGAAACGATGGTATTCCTAAATAAACGCATCACTGTTTTGATGATCCAAATATAATCTCAATATCATGGAGGGAGCAGTCTACCAGACTGGAGCAGTATTTTTTTTATTTGGGGTGTTGCTACGCTGCGCTCCGCAAAACCCCAACGACCGCCGATTCGCGTCGGCGCCCGCCACCGCGGCTTCTGCCGCAGCACCGGGGCTCAAACGCGAACAGTATCCGCTTGTTTACACCACCGCAGTTCACCGGGCTCAAAAGCCGCCATGCCACACCACCACTACTGCAACGATTTCCGCCACTAGAACAAACGCCACAATAATAAAGCGCGGCCGGCGTGGCCCAGACACCGCCAAACATTCAACGCGCCCTAAACGATTCGCTCCCTACGCACGTAGGAGCTGCGCTCGGCAAGGTCGCTGCGCCCGGTCCCGGAGATAAGAGAGCCACGATCAGTAACTAGCAGCCGCCGCGCAGACCAGTGCCTCAAAAGTCCCCAAGCGATTATATATAGAGAGAGATAAATGAGATGCGAAAAGCAGGGAGTTTAACCGGAAGGTAAATATCCAGTTTGCTACCCCACACTGGGGAAGGGGTAAGGCGAGACAGTAAGATAAAGAAAAATGCACACATTTAGAGAGGGAGATTAAAAAATTGCCGCGTATCTGCGTGCTTCGCTGCAAATGTCGTCGAAAGACGATAGTCTTCTGCCGGCCGTACTACATGAGTGCTGGTCTGATCCGCGGCCACCCGTGATGCTGTTCTCGTACCATTTCCGTCCAGGCATGATAAATACAATGGAGGTTTGTTTGAACAGATTTCATTTTACCGCATTATTTCATTAAGTGGCCATTTATGTTTTGCCCTGCCTCAGACAGCGCTTCCTTTAATGTTGAATCGGCCGCATCTGGCTGGCATTGATAAAATTGAGGAGGCGCTGCGTGAGACATGGACGCCATCTGGCAATACATCGGGAAACATGAGCTTGTGCAGAGGGTTTCCTTCCTCCATGGCAGAGGGCGCTTGTCGGCGCGCAGTCGGGGAACGTCGTTCGTCGGCGCGCATAGCATGGCATTTCCAGCGCAGCTTAAGAAAGTACGGTCTTTAGAGTTACGTATCTATGTATTTTCTATTAAAGGAACACACCTCCTAATACTTACCTAGTGATGTTGCGCCTCAGATATGCGTAATATTTACTTTGTGATCGATAACGTTCACAAGTATGAACAGCCGTACCAGTTTAAGTAGTGTGGGCGATAAGGAAGTGGTCCAACTTTGGCCGGGTGGCTGAATCGGGTGACAGACAGACAAACAGACAAACAGACAGACAGACAGACAGACAGACAGACAGACAGACAGACCAAATTTTCAGCGTTTAAGTTCCCCAAGAAAGACTATCGTCTTTAAACACACACACACACACACAGGAACTCAGGAGCGTCACAGTCGTTCAAACAGGTCGCTTGACCGGAGGAACTTGAGTAGCGCCCTCGTCGCCTTATGCTGTGAAGACCGTATCAGCCGGCATTCTAAAATCGTCTGCTCAGGAAGCGGCCGGTCGTCGAGGCGTGCCAACTCCGTTACGAGTTACTGTCTCTGGGAGCTGTAGCGGGGACAATGACACAGGATATGTTGGACTGTTTCCTCGCTGCCGCAAGTATCACAGGCAGTACTGCCAGCCATTCTGATGCGACAAGCAAAAACATTCGTAAAGAATACTCCAAGCCACAGTCGACAGAGAGCAGTTGTCTCGATTCGAGGAAGTCCAGATGGAATGCGTAGTCGGAGGGATGGGTCCAAGCGGTGCAGTCGAGTATGTTGGAAACCAGGTGTGTTCCACATGGCTCGTGTGGAATCACGCGCGATTATGCGAAGCTGTGTTGCTGCATCGGCTCTTGATAGCGGGATGGGTTCCTTCACAGCATTTTCGCGAGCCCTCCTCGCAGCTTCATCGGCCTGTTCGTTGCCCATGATGCCGCAGTGGCCTGGGAGCCACTGAAAAGTGATGTCATGTCCTTTTTCTGCTAGTTGGTGACAAAGGTGCCTTATTTCCAGCACAAGTTGGTCTTGTTGTCCATGACGTAGAGCGGATAGCAGACAATGCAGGGTGGCCTTCGAATCTGTAAATATGCTCCATCTTCGTGGTGAGTCTTCGTGAATCATGTGAAGTGCGCAGCGAAGTGCGGCAAGCTCCGCCGCAGTCGACGTTGTCCGGTGAGAAGTTTGAAACTGAAGGGTCACAGCTTTTGCGGGGAAGATCACAGCCCCTGTAGATCAGTCAAGACTTGTCGAGCCATCAGTGTAAATTTGAAAATGGTCCTTGTATGCCTCGTGCAGCATGAGGAGAGATAGCTGCATGAGAGCTGGGGGCGAGAGTCCTGCTTTAGTTCGAATCCCTGGTACCGAGAGTCGAACTTGTGGACGAGCCAAGCACCAAGGAGGTGATAGCAGTCTCTCGGCAGGCGTATAATCTCGAGGGAGGCAGTCACGGTACGCAGATATCGCCTGGCAAAAGGAGGCATTGGGTCGGTCATTCGGCAGAGTGGCGAGGTGATGGAAAGGGGAGCGGGCAATGTGCCTGATGTGTGCTCTGAGCACTTCCAATGTCATATGAGTTGTCACTGTAAGCAATTATATGTCTCTAGGCACCTAGAAGCTCCACGATTGCCATGACAACACGTGTTAAGCGGAAGTCACGTGACCCGCAGTGCCTTGCCCCCGCTGTACCTACTAGCAATTGTAAAGTCGCGAACCGGGCAAGCACACATTTATGGCTATACTCTTTAGCGAATAAATACATGATCCATGAAGTTTGTAATTAAGACGCAATTAATTTAACTAGTAATAAATTCAGTTGGCTCTATTGCAAATGATATGCGTCTAGTAAGGTACTCCTCATGTAGTGACGTAATTCGAATAAATTCTCTAGTGGGTTGTATAGAAAGTGGTAGGGAATAAAAAATAACATGGAAGAAGATTGTATATTTTGCAGTAACGGAGGCGGAAGTATGTTATTACATCGGTTAGGCATGCTTGAGTTTGAAACAAAGGGAAGAAAAGAGTTTCACGGGAGAGGAGAAACGGGAGATGAGAGAGTAAGAACGAATGCGCAAGTTTCAGTAGTTAGTGAAAGGTGGGTAATTCTGAGAACAATTTTATTTAGGCGTATTGGGACATGTATATAGAGAAAGGACCGATAAAGCAGGAGATGCTGATCAAGTAATCTACAAAGGGCAGTAAGTGAGCAGTTTTGGAGACCACGAACAATGGCATTGACGAGTATCATTACTAGTCGGACATTGTCGACAAGGTTCGCCACGACCACAAAAGTATATAGGTCAAGGGCAAAAACTACTAAAATAATGTCAATGACGCCGGCGATAGTATTAGATGTAGTACTCTCGCGCCGCGTCCGTTCTTTGCGCTTTCACTAATTGTTTTCAGAGATGTATTTATGTCCTTATTTGTAGTTACATCGCTCCAATGAAAGAATTAAAATTATTTAATATGCTTTCTTAAATCTATCCTTACATCCAAAGTACAACAGTTAACTCAAACGAACTTACAGAAAACTGTGGCAAAATTTCGTTTATGTTCGGAGATGGAGTTTCTGTAAGCGCTGTTGAGATAATTTCCTGATTGTGCAATCTACGGTGAATAAATGTGGTGGATAATGTTCTATCTTAACGTAGACTTCAAATATTGGCGGCATGGTTGGACCTTAGATAAGGGAATTTTTCAGTGGAGGTGCTGCTCCAAGTGCAAGTGGTGCAAGTGGTGCACCAACATAGCCCCCACATTGGGATGTTGTAAAGAAGTTTCTCTAAACATTTAAGGAGGCAGAAATTGCTTACATGCTTTCTGTACCCGCGTTGTGTTTTTCTTCCCATGTCTGCCAATTGTTGGAGGATAAATTGGAGCTTAATCCATTCTTGACGTTCGCAGGTCGTGCCTTTCCAGGGAGATATAGCGTGTTTTTCGTCACGGGCTCCGTTTCCGCCTTGGCCACCAGGGTACTTACCGTACGCGGCGCCAGCCTTTAGTCAGAGCACGTCGAGTAGCTCTACAATGTCCCCTCCAAGCAGCAGTGATAGCCTGGGCAAGCGCATGGAGACGCAGTTTTTGATGTCTGATAGCGCTCAGACTAGAAGCCGAACAGCGCGTCGCTCTACATCTACGATGGACTCTACAATCAGCTCCAACAGCTTCGCGCGGACGCGAACTATGGACAGCTCTTCTCAAGAGAAGCCCACACATGTCGAGGTCTCTGTAGATGCCGGGCGCCCCAGTACGACCAGCGCCTTTCCATCTACGATGCGCGCCGTGATAGAAACTATACTTCCCCGAAACCAGAATCACGAAATGACCATTGAAACAACTTTTAAAAGAGGTCGCGGTGAGGTTCCAGGCGCGGCGGATAGAAGCGGCAGCACTGGGTGTCACAATATGCCGCCACCACCTCCGCCACCTAGACCGCCTCCCCAGCCATTAGAATCACTCCCGAAGAGCGAACCAGTTAAGGTTACTGCCGCTCAGCTCCTCAATGACCAGCCCTCAGTGGAGAGCTTGGCGCCTGCGAAACCAGCAACAACGACGTCAGCCCCTTCGGTCCTCGGCCCTGCTGTCTCCGGCAGAGTTATTCCCATCCCGACTGCACCAGACTTGAATGCCTCCTGCCCGGTTTACCCCGGCCCGGTCGTTAGCGATCCGATTGCATCTGGCCAGACGGTCCCTGGGCCGCCTGTACGTGGCCCTGTTCTCCCCATCTCGAATGTACCCGGCCCGACTGCCCCCGGCCCGACTGCCCCCGGCCCGACTGCCCCCGGCCCGACTGCCCTCGGCCCGACTGCCCCCGGCCCGACTGCCCCCGGCCCAGCTGTCCCCGGCCCGGCCATCCACGGCACGACTCGACGAGGTTCAAGTGCTACCGCCCCATCTGGCCCTGTCTCATCTGTCCTCACACAGTCTGTCCCAGCCAAACCTGTCACCACTACGCCTGTCCCTGCACAGTCCGGCCATCACACAACGGCGAGTAAACCCATGCATCCAGATAACGTTGAACTACCTCCTGCGAACGTGCCGGCGGAACACGTAGCTGCCCTTAAAAGAGTTCTTCTCGATGTTCCTCAGGCGTGGCTGCAATTGCTTAGTGACAAATCAAGGGGGGTGACTGCCTGACGTAATACCTGAAGTCGCATTGCCAAGAACAACGCAGAGTTCCCGGAGGCCAAGTGGTGCACCAACAAATACAGAAGGTGGTGCCACTTCCTCACATCCCGCTTCGGTGGTGGCGACAACTCTGCTCAAAGCACAACTCGCTCCTTCAGAATCGCACAAGGCGGCGCAAGCTCATCCGGCTTCAGGTGGCGCACCATGCGCAGCGGCAAAAGGGGGTCAATTGCCGAAATCGGTCACTGCCCCTGCCAGTGCTAGTGGTGCTGCAACGGCTCCCGTTTGTCCATCACTAATGACGACAACTCTACTGCACGAAGTCGCTGGTTTGGAGAGCCAATTAGCACACAGCGTTCCAGGAGTGAGCGGCGGTGGTAAAGCTTCCGGAGCGCCATTGACTACGAGACGTGTATCAGTGGGTGGGCCACCTACGCCTGTAGCAAAAGCTGCTGCCGCGAAATCCAGCGCGGAGAAAGTCCCTCCCCAATCTCGTCAACACGCTATACCGACCGTGCAGAGGCGTAAGTCTTCAGTGTCGATCCCGTCAAATACCCCAGGAGTAACCGGCCAGCTGCAAAAGGGAGCGATTGTAGGCGCTAGCCCAAAGGCGTCTTCCAAAGCAAGCACTCCGAACGTTGGAACTCCCAGTCGTCGGCAGTCCGTAAGTAGTCTCGGAAAACAGGCGCCCATTGCTAAAAACCAATCGGTTCGAAGGCTATCTACACCGGGGGTGGCTAACACGGCTCGAAAGCTATCCACGTCTACCAAACCCGTAGTGGCGAACACAGCTCGAAAGCCATCCACGCCCACCACAGCCGCAGGGGTAAACACAACTCGAAGGTCATCCACGTCCACCATACCAGGAGTTGTCACTCCGCACGCTACCCAGGTTCCAGCAAGAAAGTCCACCTCACAGCCAGCTATGTCAGCGCCTTCAGTTTCAGCTCCGGTGCGGCGCGTTTCGTCCGACACTGCCATTAGAGGGCACAAGGCAGAAGTTGATGTACCGCCAGCAGTCGTTCCCGACCACTCTAATGTTAGTGGTGTTGGAATCTTACATCAGCTGCAGGATCAGCAACACGCTGCATTGCAACCTCTTCAAACACAGCGCCTTGGCGACTGTCAGGGAAATCAGCACACCATCGCCACATCGGACATGCAGATAACAATTCGCCCCACTTCCTCCGATACCAGGCATGCCGGGCCCAAGGCGGCAGCTCCTGTTCAAACAGAACGCCTTGGCGACTGTCATGGAAATCAGCACACCATCGTCACACCGACCCTACAGATAACAATTCGCCCCACTTCCTCCGATGCCACTCTTGCAGGGCCGAAGACGGCAGCTCCTGTGCCTTCAGGAGTTGTCTTGGAAGTGCAGGGCTCAAACCATGCCAGTGATGATATCCAGCACAAGGTACAGGAGCAGGTAGGCGCGACAATTTTACCTGTCGAAACTGTATTACCTCCCGTAGTAGAAGAAACGGCGCAAAAAACCGGAAGCACAGGCTCCATCCATGCTGAGCCTTCCGGCAAGGAAACTGACGTGCCCCAGGGGGAAGCTGCCGCCAACATTGAGCATCTTCATGCGCCCAAAACTGAGCAGGGCATTGTGGCTTTGCCCCCGCAGGAAGAAACTGCTCACGAAGTGGGAGGAGTGTTTCCTGGCCTCGAAGTTCCCCCTTCCTCTAGCGCTGAAGGAAAACCTCCCGAATGTGGCTCATCAGGGCCGCTGATAGGTGCTGCAGGTGCACCGTTACCCGGTGCACCTATGCAATGGCGCGAGCTGAGCCCATCGGCCGCAGCGCCCAGTCCTGCGGCGCCTTCACCTGCGGCGCCTTCACCTGCGGCACCGAGATTTCTGCCCCTCCCTGAGCGTATGCGAGGCCCGCCGCTCCTTCAGGGCCGTTTCCCGATGATGCCTCCCGGGCCTCCACCTGGTATCTGGAGAGGCCCTTTTCGCGGTGGTCCTGAGCAGCGAACACCACGACAACCCTTTCCACGTTTCCGGCCGCCACCAATGCGAGGCCCACCGAACGTACCTCCGCCGCAGCCAGTAACTCAGTACGCTGAAATCAAGTTGTCGATGGCGAGCGCGCCGAAAGTGCCTTTTTCAACCGAATCGAGCAGCCGACTTGGGCGCGAACCTCCGAGGAGAGAGCCGCTTCACGGTGAGGGAGAAGGTGCTCTGGATAAGCCACCACCGAATACAAAATGCGTCACAAAAGGTGGTGAAGACGGACCTCTCGCCAGAGTTGTCAAGGTTGAGGAGCCATTGATACTTGACCGAGAGATTATAATGCAAAGAACCGGCACGCACGATCTCGAAATTTTGAGCACGCCATTAGGAGCCCTTCGCGATGAAGATGAGGCGGCCTCTGCTAAAACGGCTCTCGCAATGCAGTCGCTTGATGCATCAATCGTGAGAAAAGCGAAGGGGAAGATCAGCATGGCTGTACAATCACCTAAATTTACAACTCCACCAAAGAAAAGTAAAATCAAGACGGCTAGAAAAGACAAATCAAAGACCACCCGTTCGGACATCGCTCAGAAGGCTGCGGAGAAGGGTGAGTTTCCCACCAGTCATGATATAAAGAGCGACTCGCTGCACGAAGCAAGGCACTCCGAGCAGTCGAAGCCGGTAGCAGGCAAAATAGAACCCGATTTTAGACATGTTGAGGCCAACGAAAGGCCTCCGGCGGCAAAGCATCAGCCGTCCACTACCCTTGTTGACAAACCACCAGCGGCGATGAAGCCCGCTGATGTGAGTGAAGCGTACACGGTAATAATTTCTCCATATGAGCCGTTGTCCCGTCCCACACTTAACGCAGTTGACGAAGTGCCGCGACCTCCTGCTTCACCAGGTGCTGTCGTGCCCGCCGCAGATGTAGTATTGAAGCGCGCAAACGACAATGAGGCCGCAGTGGAGTCCGATCTCGCATCGATGCAAGAGCAAGCGGTTGCTCCTAGTGCACCTCGCCGAGAAAGCTCGACCTTCGCCGTCACCAGAAAGTCGCATGAGGTATTAGGACCCCCCACAATGCAGCCTCAGCAATCTGGCAGCAACACCCCATCCACCTGCCTAGAAAAAGTGGGCTCTTGGGGTACTCCAGACAAAGAGGAAAAAGAAACAGTTCAGGAGGAGAATAAATCGGAAAAACGCACTGTTCAAACGACTGTCGAACAGAAACTGGATCCTGGTAGCGAGCGTAACCAAGAGGCTTTGGTAAATCCTGACCCTCAAGAAGAAAACGCAGAGAACAAGCGCCTCCGTGTGAATCGACAAGAGTCTAGGGAATCTCGCGCGGCACCAACGTTCGTCGACGAAGGACCGTCATGGCCCTTGCTTGGGTGCGCCTTAGGTCTTGTTGGTATTAGTCTGATGCTGCTGTTGGCCCTCACATACTCGATGACGACTTCCGTTTCATTGCCACCGACGACTCAAACTCCGCCACTAACATCTACGGAACAAGGCATTATCTACTGCTCTTCGCAGTTCTGCGACCGCGAAGCCGATTATATCAAGACCTTGCTGAGCGCCAGTGGCAAAGGCGCTTGCGAGAATTTTTACGAGCACGTTTGCGGAACCTGGCCTCTGGCGCACCCGCTATACAGTTCCACTGGCGCCGGAGCCGCTGTTTCCAGCGACACCATCATCCAGGACCGGCTCGATGAGGCGCTGGTGTTATTGCTCGCATCCAGGAACGCGGAGGACGTCGGTATTGCGGTTGACGTATACGAGGCGTGCGTTGATCGCAACAAGGCCGACACTGCAGCCAACGACGTCAAGGAACTCTTCAAGACATGGACGATACGACAATGGCCTCGCGACGTGAATGGCACGATGAAAGACGTTTGGAACTTCGCCGGCGAGCTCGTTCGAGACCTGGGTCTGAGCTCCATTCTGGATGTGGTTTTAGCCCCTGGTTCCCCATATTCTGACAACGCCATCGTTGAGCTGCGAAAGCCGACGCACATATTCTTGCGCAGCGGCGCCTCGCGGCCGCCTGTGATAGCGCTGTTTCGGGCCGCACTGCGCGATTTAGCCTCAGAGTTCACGCAAGCCCCCAAGGCCGACATTCTCGAAGAAACTACAAACGTTTTCATACGGCTGGGATCAAGTTCCGCGCGTCTGAGTGTAGTGGACCTTATGGGAACAAAATTCACTGAACCTTCAGCGGCTGCTGTTAGATTGTCCGAATTGGACGCAGAGGTGATACATTTCCTAACCAACGCTTTCGACGGGGCCCTCAGATTCGAACCTACCACCTTGGTCATACTGAGGCCACCGAGATACCTTCGTGACTACTTGACCTCGGTAACACGGGAGTTGGCGCCCCGAGCTCTCATGAACTACATGGGGTTCCTGGCCTTGGTTCATCTGTCGGCGTTCTTGCCAGAACGGCATGTGCATTTAAGGCAGCTGTTCGCCAAGAAAATGCGCGGCCGGACGCTTCCCGGTGTTTCTAATTCGTCGGCTCTGTGCGCAATGGCAGTGGAGCGCATTCTGCCGGCCTGCTTCAACAAGCTGTCGTCAGGCTTCTTCAGGGACGTCGAGTACAATGCGCGCGTACCAGAGAAGTTGTCGCAACTGGAGGACGCGTTCGCGCGCAACATCGGCTACCTGGTCTGGATGAGCGACGAGCAGATCCTCGTGAACCGCTACCAAATCAAGCGCCGGCGAGCCTCGCAGTTGGGTCCCGCAGCTAGCACGAACGGCAACGACTCCTGTGGACCCTCTCAGGTGTCCCGGCACACGGACAGTCCCGTCGAGTTCTATCGAGCCGTATCGCGGGCCCAACAGCATTCCAAATGGCAGCACGCTATTGCCGGTGAGTGTAACCATGTCATCGCGGCGCGTGGCAGCAGCTTGTCTTTTATTGCGATAACAATTATATGGACACTTCAACCGGATTTCTGCCGTCGGCGTCGCCGTCGCCGTCACCGTGAGGTTCCGTATAGATTCCAAGGGCGATAAAATAGTCGCCGCGCGCCGTATGCGCGAGCGAAAGCGCGCGGGGGACGCGCGCTATCACGGAGGGCGAACGCACGGCGGAAAGCAAACGCGAAGGTCCCGCGAAAGGCCGTTAGGGTATGGGAGGGAGGGAGGCGAGGCGGTGCTGTGCTCCGGCGCCAAAGGCGTATCTTACCACTCAATCTCCCACGCGAAAGCAAGAAACGGGAAGAGGGGTGGAGGGGGGGTCGGGCAGCTTCTTCTCTGCCAACAACCTATCTGCCCGGCGGTCGCCCGCACCGGCTCTGACCTTTCCGCACCGGCTCTGTCCGCCCGCACCGGCTCTGTCCACACGGCTCTGACCTTTGTATGGGCTGTGCATTTGCCGCTCAGTTTCCGTTGAAGCGATAGACCGCGCGAACTTGCGTTTGCTGCCAGCGTTTTGACAGTCGTTGGCTGCGGTCATTCAGTGTGATCTATTTATGTTTGCTTGTGCGCGCTGACACCACAATTGTTAATTCAGTTAGTAAGCCAATGTGTCCAAGTTTATGCAGCCGATAAAACTACTATCCCTACTCCGAATTGCGCTCTACTAATTTGCTATCGCAATCGATGCTTCGCCTTTCGGGCGAAACTGCGACATTTTTTATGGTGGTCGATAAGGGAGATGGCTTTAAAGCTTAAAGGGGCCCTGAACCACATTTTATCGAAGTGGAGAAGGGTATTTGAAGTGAAAATAAGCTATTTTAGAAATACATTGCCGCAAAAAGTACTTACGTAGCAAAAATGTATTGGTAATCAAGCAAGGCCACCTCTGTGCTCCCGCTCCTTCTTCAATGCCTTGTACTGCGAAGGCTACGGCACAGTGGGGCGTGGCCACAGCGCTCCGCCTTCTAAATGTCACCGTGGCGCGCAGTTCAAATTTAATTTTGAATGTTAACGTATGCGCCACGACTTCCGGGTTTGGTGCCGACGACACGCTAAACGTAAGCCAAACGCGGTTGTCCTCAGCGAGCCGCAGTGCCCCTGGCCAGTGGACCCGTGGCGGCACCCCGCGGCGGCCGCGGTATCTACGCCACGTAGCTGACCGTAGCCAACAGGGCCGGTATTCTGTAAGGGTCTACCTAGTGGACTGTCCATTTCGTCATTTCGGCCACCGTTATATCGCTGCTGCTTGACGTGCAGGAAGGTGCCAGCCAGTCTCCTTCCTGCACGTCAAGCAGCAGCGAATCAACGGTCGCCGAAATGGACAGTCCACTAGGTAGACTCTCACAGAATACCGCCCCAGTTGTAGCCGCGTAAGGGAATCAGGGGCCAGACTCACAAAGGTTTTCTTTCGTAAGTTCGCTTTGCCATTGGCTGGCCGCCTTCACTAATGATATCACTGTCTGGCATCCAGATTGGCTAAAGTTCTTTCTTACGAAAAATTCTAGCGTAAGAAGTTTTTCTGAATTGAAGCCCAGCTTTATTACGAAACAAAGCCTCCAGAAAAGAGCGAGGATCATGGTTTCTGTAGAATGGAGAGCGTTTGAGAGAAAGGTGACTTCGCGCTCCGCTTGCGAGCTCATGCACCGCTTACGACAGCAAAACTTGGCTGAGATGTTCACAGAAGCGTATGCTAACCGCGGACTATGTTATTTTACCAAACCCGAGGGGTGGTTCAGGGCCCCTTTAAAACAGAACTGTCGCTATCTTAATTAGGTCGGAACTGATGGAGAATAGCTTCTACCAGATATTTCTCGTTTGCTCCTGTCTAGTGTAAACCGAGCCCAACTTATAATTAGGCGCACATCTTTCGTCACTCTATTTGTTTGCCACCTTCATTTTTTTACCTTGACGCCTGTTCTCCTACTCCGATGGATCAATTATCTGCTCTGACCAATAAGGCCCTCGCAGCTATGTTTTGTTCTTAATCTCAACATATCAGCTACTCGCTCTCACAAAATATTTGTTTTAGTGTGGTTCTCATTTTTTGTTAGGTCAATTCTTTTTCTTCGCTTACTTGCTCATTGTGCGTTTTTTTTACGAACCTTCATTACCACCTGGTTTGGACCTCGTAGCGTTGCTCGGGAAGAATGGTGTGATTACATAGTGTTTGTTAAGGATTATCGATGAAGTAGTTGAGAGTGTCTACCATGGACTCCAACCCATTTTTCTTGACCGGCGCCGATATCTCTCTGATAATGCAGAAAGACCATGACTGTCTTTCCATTTAAAGTTTCAATCCAATGCAATTAAAATTTTAAGGCGAGGAATACAAACTACCGGAAGAGCTACCTCAGCAAAAAGCTGCTTTAAGGCCTGTTCTCTTACGCCCAATGAACCTTAACGTCAAGACAGTGTTTATGACTCCTCAACGAAAGAAAAAAGAAATCCAGTACCAAAGGACTTATTTAACATAAAGTGTCATACTTCTTTATGTCATTAGGAAATGTGACACTTCCTTATGTCATAAGACGATAAGGAAGAATCAGTTTAAGGTAGCGTGAGTTGAAGCGTAAATTCCCGATAAAGAAGTGTCATTGTTCTGTACACATAACATATAAGAATATGCAGGGTGTTTTTTTTTTAGACCGTACATATTTTTTCGAAATATAATGAGCGCAGCAAACGTGTTCTTACGGACGAGTGCCTGGGCGAGGTGCCCATTCTTTGCCGCTAATAACGTGAGCTCTAAGGACTAACTAGTAAAAGTTCATTATTTACCTATTTATTAGTGCCTTCAGGGCAGTTGTCTAAACGGCGTATTTGGACTCAGTAACGTTTTCATTCACACCCATCTTTTGAAAGACTTGAAAATCGCACGTAATTCGAGATGTTAATAATCATACTCCAAAGTCCAATCGAGGCAATATCGAGATTGAGCACGGCCCGCTGCGCGTCGGATGGCAACGCCTCGTAAAGAAGTGTTGGCCAAAGTTTGAATGATAGCATGCCGCGGGAAGTCCTGACCCAACACAGAGCGGCACCTGCTTGCAAGGCAAACCGTGCCGTGTGAGTCGCTGCCGCTCACTTTCAAAGCTTCCTTGCCGGTGTTGTCATGGGGCGTTTCCGCGTGATATGTTTCCGTGCGATATGATTCTGCGCTGCCGCAGCACCCGGTTTTCATACAGCCTATATTTACACCGTTGAATTTCGATAATGAATATCTCGAATCAGGTGCTACTTCCAACATTGAAAAAGTGAGGGGGCGTTAAAATGTTACTACCTTCAAGTTCGCCATTTAGACAAGTGCCCTTAAGGCATTATTAAAAAAGTTTATTAATCAATTTCTAGTTAATTATTCTCCTGTAGGCCACATTATTAGCGACAAAATATGTCCACCTCGCCTAGGGAACTCCTCTGCCAAAACGCCACGTTGCCTTCGCTTACAGCATTTTTATAAAAAATCTGTATTTGTCTAAAGAACACCCTGTATACTAAATTTAACCATTTTAAGTGTATTTTAGATAAAAGCATCAATAGAATACATACAGAAAGCACCAGAGAAACGATTAAAAATAAGGAGCAACCAGGAGTTCACAGTGCTCAATGCAAAAAGTGGCGAATAGTACACATCAGTCACGTTTGAGATGTCAAAAAGGGGCACATGTTTAATAGAAGAGTGAGAGGAAAACACAACTTCCAAGTGAGAATACAACGTATTTACAAATAATTACTAAACAACCCACAAAAACGCGACAACGTTCGATATACTGCATTCACAGGAGCTGTTAATTTGTTTTGTATTTACATTGTACCCACACCCTCTGTAATAATCTGTCGGTCTTGAGGGTGTACGAATGAATAAATAAATAAATAAATAAATAAATAAATAAATAAATAAATAAATAAATAATTGCAGATTTCGTGTGTGTAGGATATATTTAGCAAGACGTAAACAAAAAAAAAAATAAGAACATCTGTCACAATATTTGTAGTATCCCGAAAGCAGTTATTTAATTATATGGCGTAACAAAATAGTTCATCGCGATAACAATTATATAGAAACACCAGGCAAATTCCTGCCGCCGTCGTCGCCGTCGGCGTGATGTCCCTTGTAAAATCCAAGTGCGATAAGATCGCGACCGCGTCAAAGAGGATAATACAAGGATAAGAGAGGACACTTCCATAGGCCCCCCTGCGGCCGATTTTGGTTCGCAGCGCACCTCGCGGGTGTGTGGAATCTACACAGACTCAGAGATTGGGACCGTAGGAAAACTAAGCTCGAAGGCTATCTTCTGGTGATAAGAAAAATACACGGCCTCCAAGATGGCTTCCGTACGAGTGCTCGTCCCGGAGGCTATATTTCGATTTTTGTAACGCGTTGCTTGCATGCATCGAGTAGGGCCAGAGCAGCAAGCACACGATGCCACTGTGTGTTTTGCAGACATTTTAAGTAAACATGACAAGTGTTGGAAGAGACGAAACATTTTATTTTCAAGTCATATTCTCAGTAAGCACATGCACACTTTTTTTTCGCAACGTTTGATGAACGCAAGCACAGAAAGATGGTTGCACTGCAAAGTGCAAGACATGCCAATACAGGTGGCATATGTTGACAATAAATTTCACAAAAGGAATAAACAGGCGATATTATGAAAAACCCCACAGAACAGTAAAACTGCAGAAGACAGCATTAGCATTAAAGAGGAAACAACGCTCGTCCTTTGAAGCCTAACCTTTCTTATTAAGTGGTAGTTTCGGGCTGCATATCAAACAAGGAATGAAGGCTGCTCACTGCAGTTGTCAGCCAACCACGCTCTCTCCCTGTCCTGCCGTTGTTACTGCACCACGCAACACAGCAGTAATTCCCGTAGTACTTGACTACGGACGGCATGAACTGAAAAAAAAAGTATTGGTTATGTCTTCTCTCCCGCTTTCGCACAAATTTTCACGTACGCATTTCAGATCGCCCTTTCGCGTAAAGCGTCACGTGCAATCGTCGCATCCCCCCAAAAAAGCGACCTTCGGTGCCATGCATGCGCTACTGAGGCAGGAGTGTTTATTCAGAATACGTCGTAGCCACAGCTTACAAACCTTCTTCTCAATTCGCAAGTTATCTCTAATTGCGCTCGTAACAAAGGCTTCAAGCAATCTGCGCCCGCCAGGAATAACGATCCTAAGCATAACTGCATTCTTTCACACAACTGCACACACGTGCATTGAATTCAGACTACGTATACCGGCGTGTGCCGACTCACTTTCTCGCGCCTAGAAACGATTTTCTTGCAAACGTGCTGCGCAGCATTCCAAATTGCTGTTTCTTACATAATGTGAAGCAATCCACGAACATCAGGCGCGAAGTGAAGAACACAAAAAAGCTCTGTGCCGAACAGCACAATGTGACAACAAATACATAAGCAATTTGCAAAGTAATGAAGGCCTTCTTACCAAGCAGCAGCCAAGCAGACAGACGTTCTTGCAGACGAACCCAGCAAGGACCATGCAGACGTTATCGCACATCTTTTGTAGCGTCGCCTTGCCTGATCACATCATATGGCCGATATTTTGTAGCGATGCGTTATGCTTCCACCGCTCACGGCCGGCTGATCCGGTTGATAACGTTATGTCTACAGCCACATAGACAAGTGGATGTATAGTGCACTAGAAAAGTTACTACAGTAGATGACTAGTACGCGCGTTCCCTTGGAGACAGGGAGTGTTGTATTGCCGTCTAGCGGGTGGCATGAAGCTGCGTAGCTCGGCTGCTTTTAGGCTGGAGTGGTCACTCTTGTAATCCGTATGTTACTCTATGACCGCGTGCTATATGCTGTAGGTGCGAGGGAAAGCTGCGGCAATCTGCAAGGCAGCAGTTGCGGTTGCGCAGTGGAACACTGCGCATGCTCCGTTACTTTGTTCCTTCCTTTTCCCCCACCCCGTTTTTCTGTAAGTTAACGTGTTTAGAACAAACGCACGTCCTTTGCTGGTCGGCACCTGTCCGCTCGCTGCGGTGCGGCCTAGCCGCTCGCGTTTGTGACACTGGCGACGAGGATTTCACTCACGCACTACCACGACGACGAAACGGGCCCACGGACCACCATGAGCCAGGCGCTGCCGGAGTTCGGCGAAGACAGAGATAAGTGGTCGTCTTACCTTATCAAAGCCGAAGCCTATTATAAAACAAATGAAAGGAATAATGATGCGAAGAAGCGAGCATTATTGGTAGCCGTACTTGGATCGAAGACAATCGATACCTTATGTGGGACACTGGCGCCAGACAAGCCGAGCCCCGCATTGTATGAAGAAGTTGTGAAGGCACTTAACGACTACTATGATTCTGAACCGCATGAAATTGCAGAAAGCTTCAAGTTTTTCAGCCGATGTCAGCAGGAAGGTGAATCGGCGCGCACGTTTATGGTAGAAATTCGGAGGCTTGCGCAAAACCATAACTTTGGTTCTATCAGGGATAGGATGCTAAGGGACCGGATTGTATGCGTTGTACAATCAAAATATCTGCAAATGCAGCAGCTTGCGAAGAAAGAATTGACGCTGAAGGATGCGGAGCTACTTGCATTAGCAGCAAAAAATGCCGAAAGAGATGCGAAATTTAAGGGCACAACGGCGTCAGAGCAAGGAAATGTTCTAAGGATAAAGCATCAGCCCCAATCTACATATGGGAAGGTTGAACAGCGTGGCAACGAAAAGCAGTGCATGTGCTGTGGTAGCTCGAGTCACCGCGGCGCGACTAGCCCGGTACGTGAGCGTAGGTGTTTCAAGTGCGCCCAACAAGGGCATTTAGCTCGGACGTGCGGGCAGCACAAAGCTGCGAACAGAACGATGGCCATGATGGTACAGGGCGCGAGTGGCGAAATTATCTTGGGCATCGCATCGATGGCAAGGTTTGCATCCGATCGAGAAAAACGTCGACGCTATCATGTTAGCCCCGGAGTCACGGAACGTCAGTGAACGGCGTTCATTTGTAGGCATGGTCACGTTTTATAATAAGTTATTGCCTAATTTAACTACGCTTCTGGCACCGGTGTACAGACTGTTGGACAAAGAAGCCGCGGGGCACGAAAGAACAAACTGGTTTTAAGAGTTCTAAAGTTTCGCTTTGTTCAGCGCCTGTGCTCGCCCATTTCAATCCTTACCGTGAGCTCCTGTTGGAATGCGATGCGTCGGCTTACGGCATTGGTGCCGTCTCTTCCGTCGCATTGACGGTAAGCAGCGACCTATCGGATTCAGATCTCGAACGTTGAAAGCTATTCTCCGCTTCAGCAAAAGGCACTCGCACTTGTATTTGGTGTCAGAAGGCTTCAAGATGGCCTACTTGGGCGAGAATTGAGTCTGGTTACGGATTACCAGCCGCTGAGAGGTTTGCTAAGACCAGAACGCCAAACACCTGTGATGGCCGCAGCAAGAATTCAAAGATGTGTGATTCAAAGAGATTCAAAGAAGATCATGAGCTAGGTGCTTATAGGTATCGTCTACATTACAAGCCCGGTACACAGCTAGTAATCGCTGACGCACTGAGTCGTTTGCCTCAACCTTTGCAGGACAAAGTTGGCGCCCAAGAAGATTCGATGAAGTGCGTGCTCATGCTGCACTAGTGGGATGAGCCAGCTACTCCTGTCAAGGAACTTGACAGGAATCTTGTGCTTTGTAGTACTAACATAGTCATCATGAAGATATAGCTTTCCCACGTGTCGCCATGCTGGAGTTTTCACGTTGTTTCGAATGAATAATCGCCCATTCCAAGCCATTAATGCCGAACGCACAATGATACGGTTTCTTTGCACAAAACGTATGTTATTGCATCAAAAAAGTTGTCGCAGTTTCACCTGAAAGGCGAAGCATCAATTGCGATAGCAAATTTGTAGAGAGCTATACGGAGTAATGATATTAGCTTTATCAGCTGTATAAACTTGGACATGCAGCAGCACCGGCAACGCGCAGAACTGTTGTCGACGCCGTCGGCGTTTTGCCCGCGTTCGCTCAAAATGCGTGCGGCGTTGGTGACTGTTGCCGGAGCCTCTGATATAAATAGGCACTTGGTGCCGCAGCTAAACGTCGCCTCCCTTCCCGCCCCCTCCCCCCCTCTCCCACGGCCTCTCGCCCGTCGGAAGAAGGCGCGTTTGCTCTACATATATGGTGATTGTAAAGGAGGAAAGAGACGCCTACTTCTGCAGCCCTTAAGGGAGCACGGCGCAGAACGCGCGTTTGTTCTCCGCCGTGCGTTCACTCCCCGTGAAAGCGCGCGGCCCTCGCACCCTTTCACTCGCACATACAGCGTTCGGCGGCGCGCAGCGACGATTTTATCTCCATTGACGTCATACGGAACCCCACGGCGACGGCGACGGCACAAATCTGCTTTTGTGTGTCCATATAATTGCTAGCGCAATAAAAGGTTTTTCGAAGGTCGGTGGTTTGGTACCAAGTACTTCTGATCTCTAAGTAGAGTTCAGGAGAGGACGGGGCTGAAACAACTTTAACTGCAAAGCACGACACCGTTTTAAGAGGTATTCCGAATCGTTCATTCTTCGCCTACGCAGGCACCCACCCAAACATTGCTGTTGCATTCAAACTTTCGCAGGTGGCGCCGCCAGCGGCGATGCCCCCATACGGCCGTCTTCAGTGCACGCCAGGTACGACCGGTCGCTGGGCCGCGTGCTGGTGCCAGCGGCTCTGTTCAACACTTCCGTGCCGGGCAACAGCACGGGCTTTTCGCTGCAGCTGGCGCGCTACGCGGTGCGCTTCTACCGTGCTCTACTGGAATCCTTTTTTGTGGACGAGCGAGGCCACTTCAACCCAGACGAAGGGTCCAGGCGCAGGCTCGAGACGCTGCTGCAGTGTTTCGAGTGGGACTTGCGCGAGCTTCCCACCGCTCTCCGAGGTCCCGTGGCACCTGACCCTGCGGTGTCGCGCGGAGCGGTCCTGCAGCAAACGGCTGCGCTGCAATTGGCCTTTCGAGCTTTTCAAGAGCTGTGGCAGGTGATGGAAAGTTTTGATCTGTTAAAAAAAAAAAAAAAACTTCATTCTTGGATTTTGAACGCCGAAACTACACTCCGATTAGGAGGCACGCTGTAGTGAGGCACTCTGGCAAAACTTGGACCACCTGGGATTCTTTAACGTGCTCTCAATTCACGTTACACGACTGGTGTTACTTCCGCCTCCATCAGAATACGCTCCTTGTGACCGCGATCGAAGAAGCGACGTCGTGCTGAGCAGCGCGACGCCATTAACATTGAGCTTGCGTGGCGCGTTTTTCGACCTCTTCGCTTCGCAGTGAAGGCACTCAATGTCACTTCATGGAATTTCTGGATTGACTGAGTTCCACTGAATTCGCCATCTCATTAACCAAATCTACGTGACAATTCCAAGTTTACGTAAAACTGTGGCTTCCACCATACGTGAGTTTTGCAAAAGTATCAATAAAGGAATACAATATATGGACTTAATGCTTAAGTTCTATATTAGAAGCATAGGAATCAGCTAGCGCAGGACAGGAGTAATTGAAGGACACAGGGAGAGGCCTTCGTCCTGCAGTGGACATAAATATGGGCTGCTGCTGATGATGATGATTGCGACAGCTGTTTTCGCCATGTCGTTACATACTCGTAAGCGCCCAGGTCAAGTCGTCTTAAAAAGGAATAAAAACAAGCCTGTTAGGGGAGGTGCCAATGTTTCATTTTCAAACTGCATACTAATACGCTAGAAGTAAAGACATATATGGAAGTAAAAATGAATGTTCGTACCTTGAGGCACTCACTGTTTTAATGCGAAGCATTTCTTGGCGAACATTTGCTACTTTGACCGTATCTATCTATCTAGCCGCCTACGACTTTGTGCTCTCATGGTCGTTTCGTTAACTTGGTATGCACAAAAATTGACATACTATGACAAGAGTATATGACGAACATAAATGACATGTCATAACATGAATGTCATGACATGCGTGTCATGTAGGTCATGACAAAGACCCACCGAAAAAGTTTAACACTCAAATATCACTCAAATGGGTTCTGACGTGGGTACTAAGTGAAGGAAACACTACAGGATGCTGGTAGAAGTAATAGTCATGAGCATGACTCAGGAAAAATGACAATGACTCAACGAAAAAAGATTAACACTAAAAAACCACTGGAATTGGTTCGGACGTGAGCACTAAGTGAAGGGGACACGAAAGGACGATGGTAGAAATCAGTCATTAGGATGACTCAGCAAAAATGACAATTACTCAACGAAAAAAATATTAACACTCAAAAACCACTGAAATGGGTTCGGGCGCGGGTACTAAGTGAAGGAAAGACTACAGGATGCTGGTAGAAGTAATAGTCATGAGCATGACTCAGCAAAAATGACAATGACTCAACGAAAAAGGTATAGCACTCAAAAAACACTGAAATGGGTTCGGATGTGGCTACTAAGAGAAGCAAACACTAAAGGATATTGGTAGAAGTCATAGTCATGATGATGACTCAGCAAAAT
Source organism: Dermacentor silvarum (assembly GCF_013339745.2). Lineage (NCBI taxonomy): Eukaryota > Metazoa > Arthropoda > Arachnida > Ixodida > Ixodidae > Dermacentor > Dermacentor silvarum. Next base: position 118,184,229 of record NC_051161.1, read on the forward strand.
GACAATGACTCAGCGAAAAAAGATTAACACTCAGAAACCACTGGAATCGCTTCGGACGCGGGAACTAAGTGAAGAAAACACAGAAGGATGCTGCTAGAAATCAGTCATGAGCATGATTCAGCATAAATGACAATGACAAAGCGAAAAAGATTAACACTCAAAAACCACTGAAATGGGTTCGGACGTGGGTACTAAGTGAAGGAAACACTGATGGTCGAAGTCATAGTCATGAGCATGACTAAGGTTTTCGCCTTAAGGTCTCTTAGGCGTAGCTTAAGGGACTCCTGAGGACTCATGGTATGAATGTCATGACATGCGTGCCATGTAGGTCACGAAAGAGCCGCCTACGTCTTCGTGCTCCTATGATCGTTTCGTTAACTTGGTAGGCTATCCGCCCTCTGCTTCGCATAACATCGATTCCCACAGGGCGTGGGATCTGCCGGCTTTTTATTTTACGAAACCTGAGACAACTGAACACGTTTTTCTGGGCTGTTGGGGAGATTACTTCTTTTTGGATATCCTTCAAAGAACTTAAAAAAGGCATACCCATAGATAGCTACTGCATTATATTTTTACCCGTCCATAACGACGAAGGCATTCCATTTGACATGATAATGCTCCTGGGCCTACATGGTATTTGGTTGTCAGCATGGCCGTTGGTCATGCAGATCTTGACATGAGGCCAATAAGGAGTTACTTTCGAGAATCTGTAAGCAGAATGGTTCAAGTGTATAAGCTGCAAACACCGGAACTAGACTGGCTTCCTAGGTTTGGAGGGCTGATGTATATGACCAAGTTTTCATTGCTTCTCTCCTCTGCCCTTGCTGGGCTGGTATGATTATAGAGTGTATTTCTGTGTGAATTCAAGAAAGACAACGAAAATTAAAAAAGAAGCGTCAATGGCGTAATGGTTTCAATATCGGGCTTCTCGGCTAGAGGTCCTGTGTTCGAATCCTGCCATGGATAATTTTAATAATGTGTGGTATTGCATTTATTGTATAATTATTGTATGAAACTCTATGAACGAGTGTACACTTGGTTCTTTATTCTATGGCTACACCGCGTTCTCGCTTCCGCTGCGCAGTGACTATATACGGAAGTTTTCCCAGTCGGCGCTCGTTAGTGTCACGATGCAGTACTTCGCTCGACCGCTCCTAGATGGCGGCCCCGACGACGACATCACATCCGTTACATCTGTTGCCCGAAATCAGTCGCATTAAAGAAACCCGGCATAAAAAACTTTTGTCTTTAAAAAATTCTGTATATATACCCTAAGTTCAATTTTTACATAGTAAAATAATTTTTACTGTAATATAGAAGTTTCCAGACACCAACCACTTTCGTGACACCCGTAGTCTCAATCCTGAACGCGGTCGTACAGCAGCGCCGGCATAGCCTGCCGCCAGCAACAACATCGACGCAGCATGGGTACCACTGGGCGATTTGGTTATCGGCTTCTACGTATCGAAGAGTCTTAGGTATTTTTCTGGCGTAGATAGCTTTTTTTTTGGTCCCTCGTCATTTTGCGGGTTGGGTTACGCTACGGTTTCTGTTAAAACTTACAGCGGAGACCATCTGGAGACTGTAAATCCCCCTTGGGATCCCCGGAAAAGCTATCAAATCGAAACATTTCACCCTTTTTCCTTGAACTAAGGTTCCTGTGAAAGCTGTATGGTCCTTCATTTCAAAGACCTTTGCTATGCCGTTCTGACTGGGGTACAACTCGACAGGTGTTGTCCGTTCAAAAGTTGTTATTCACACAGAAGAGTATTCTTACGGTTTCCTTTAATACGATTGACTACAACAGGACTCATGCGACGATTATTCGCTCCGTTCATGGGGTGTATTTTATTTCATAGCATCAGGGTTGTTTGAACAGTCCACCATTTTCGTGTCAATGATGGTGTGTGATTTTCTTCACAATTTAATTTTTCATAAGTCATCGCATTGATGTCCCGCTTTGTATCATAAACACACGTTCGCTTACTCCGTAAGCTGCAGGATGAGCAATACCGTGGAGACAATACGTTGCTTCCACTTAGAGCTGAATTGAAACTATGAACGATACAATAGAAGGCTGAGATAACAGTATGGAGGATGACAGCCAATGGTCCAACAGCAGTAAGTTCGCATAACTAGACATGTTTAGGCGTTTTCTCGTTGTGTCATCTCGCATGGAGAATTATATTCTCAAAAGCGACTGGAAAATTAATCACCCGCAGCAATATGAGCGAGAGTAAGCTCAAACTAGAAACAAATTATATAGAAGTGCTCAAAACGCGTGAATGACAAACTTGATGGTTACCAGGGACGTACACCACGCTTCTATCGGCTACCACACAATGGGGTGTCATGACGAATATGAAAAGTCAGGCTATTTCGCGCATAGAGAAACACACCCTATCAGACATCATGTAGGAGTTCGCAGCACAACATTTATGTTAGAGCAGAACATGCCCAATACAACCATGACTTAAAACTGCTCAATCCATTTTGAGACGACAAATCAGATCGCGCCACAAAGATGAACGCACGCGTCATCTTCGGCTATCAATTCTGTCGTCTGGTCAATCGGCCGCAACTGCATGTTACAGCGCTTACCCGCGTCAGCTCGAGCTGCGCACATAGACATAACTACGTTCGTAAGACTACAGTGCCCCTATCGTAAAACTTCCATCTAACGTCGGCAGCTGCGACGGCTGTTTAAGTTTTGTGAATCGACTCACGCTTATTATTGGCGCAAATACTGAAGTTCGCACCTGTACTAATATTACACACATACCTTTGGTCGAATTGAGCGCTACTTGTTGCAGCGGCGGCTCTTTTTTCGTAAGATTTTTTGAACGCCAAAGTTTGTTCATAAGTTCGCTTAGTTGATTAAATTTTGCTTTTAATTCTCACGAACATTAATCCACGTGTACTATGTAAATAGGAGAACTTTCCTGCGGGTGTTTTGAGAGACTATGTACCACAGCCTAAACGTCGCATCACGCTGGCGCAGGCATCCATCTGAAGTATAGCGGTCGCAGTTCGTGATTTTCTTTCCTGTACTTTGTGAATATTGTCTCCATTGCAAAAGTTCGTAGTTGCTTGGATTGTATATTTTATAGCTTTGATGTTGGCGAGTTCAGGCCGCATGTCGTACGACTATAGTGATTTTATTTGGGTGAGCTGAGCGCGAATGACTAACTTGGAAGGGCGCACTCGACAGTACAAGAGCCCGTCTGGGTTCCTGTTGCATCTTTGTCCTTTATACTGTGTCAACTCTATCTGGAAGATCAAGCGAATCCTCCACATAAAGGTTCTGTAAGTACAAGTTGTGCCAACATTGTGTTGACCGCTTTCATCTGCGATCACGTCCTAAACTGCATTTAGTTGCATCGACCTGATGCGCCCGGTAGTCAGACTGCTCATTTTTTATGAGGTACTGCCACATTAATTTGCCTTAAGACTGTATCAACGCAGAGGGCGGTTGGCTGTATTTTGACCCTATAAAGGGCCGAGGCAAGTAGGGCCAATGGAGCGGGAGGATGCAATGAAATGGAATGCATGTGCTTATAGCAGGGCCAGCGGTGCTGTCATATGGGCCTTACATTCGATAGCGCTGGTAAAACAATGGGCTGTCTTTCAATGCCGCTCAGAGAGATGTCTCGCAATGACACTAAGCCTAGTAACTATAATTTCATTCGCTGTTGTATCCATGTGCGCGCGCAGGTTCGACGAGCGTGGAACGTGGACTTCCGGTACCAGCGGCTGCCCGGGTTGTCTGCGGAGGCGTTGTTCTTCGTGTACTACGCTCTCGACAACTGCGAGAACAGCGACCTGGTCTACAAGGAACACCAGGGCCATTGGCTGCCCGCCGAGTACCGCGTGAATCTACCGTTGCGCCACCTTGTGGAGTTCGCGCCGCTCTTCAACTGCTCGGCCGACACAAACATGGGCCGCATGGGCTTGGGACGCACATGCGCCGTTGTTACACCCGACACCTGGACGATTCGCGCGCCGGCCAGTGGTTAAATTTTCTGCCGGGCTCTCTAGCGCACAAACATTTCGCCTTGCTCATTTCTTTCGTATTTATTTTCACACGACAGCCTCACTTGGTGGATTTAAACGCGTTCGCATGACACTGTGGAGGCTGTCATTTCTTCATCATGAACCGTGGAGTGCAACCTCTACTCGTCTACACACAGGCACCATAATACCGGGGCTCAGAAAGGAGGCGTTGTTCTTTCCACTTTTCGCTAATGTGGTGACGTGTGCTGGATTTCTGGATAATTATGATTTGTGCATCACCCACAAAGATGTATAGACTGTTTTGAAATGTTTCGATTTGATAGCTTTTCCGGGGATCCCAAGGGGGATTTACAAGCCACTGTGTCGCGCTGCGAAGTTTATCCACCGAAGAAAGACGGGAAAATAGCTGTACAGCTTCTGACCATGCGATTCATGCGTACGGTGCTAAGTGGCTTCACGTCATTTCAGCTTCGATGTGAAGCTTGATTTACGCGCAAGCATGGTTGGTGTTGTTTACATGTGACATATGTATTTATGAATACTTACTGTTAACCTGTCGTCATGAACATGCTAAATGGTTCATTCGATGTGCACACGCTATGCACGATATGCACACGATATGCACAGGTTAAGTTCCTGAAAACAATTAACTTATTGAAGGTGCTGTCGCGTACAACATGGGACAGTGACAGGAAATGCATTTTGAACTTGTACAGGTGCCTTGTCGGCTCACGACTTGACTACGGGGCGATAGTTTACCAGTCTGCTGCACCCAGCGCTTTAAATATGTTGGATCCTGTTCACCATTTAGGAATCCGCCTCGTGACCATGGCCTTTAGGACAAGCCCCGTAGAAAGCCTTTATGTGAAAGCAAACGTGTGGTCGCTCCCTCTTCAGAGGTCTTAGTGCCAGCTTTACATATTTCCTGAAAACAAATTCAAACCGTACACATCCTACCTGTTTTACCATAAACGACACCACGTGTGCCACACTATTTAATAACCAACAGCGAACTAGCCCTTCTCGCTACGTGTGAGAAAGCTCAGTGAAGAAATGATTGCTCCACTACTTAACATCGCCTAATTCCTCCAGCGAAGCTGCTGCCGCCGTGGCAGTGGCAGCTGGTTGAATGTGACACATCGTTTATTGAAGTCACAAAACGCGCCAGATGCACACATTCAAGTGCCCTTCTTAGAACTAAAGTCAAAGTATTCTTGCCCTGAATTTTACACAGACGCATCAAGGTCACATGCTGGCGTTTCCTATGCGGTAGTTGGTCCGTCCTTCTCGGAATCCGATGCACTTTATCTTTACGGCAGAGGCCTATGCAGTACTATCTGCAGTGAAACACGCTGATAGACTGAAACTCGAAAAGGCTAATATTTACTGACTCTTTAAGCGTTGTTAAAGCGTTAATGATGCCGCAAAAACATAAACACCGTGTAATTATCAACCTCTACTCACTGATATGCTCTGTTTATGCATCTAAACACCAAATCATAATATGCTGGGTGCCTGGGCTTAGAGGCATCGAGGGTAATGTTCTTGCCGACCAAATAACATCGCACGCTATTAATCCTAGAGCTGCTGTACCTGCAACAGACTTGAAACCTTTCTTGCGTAAGAAACTGCGCAGCCAATGGCAGCGCTTGTGGGATGCGGAAACAAATAAGCTTCACTTGATTAAGCCACAGCTAGGTTTCTGGCCCTCTGCATCGAAAACACGGCGCACTGATGTCCTATTCTGTCGTCTCAGAATAGGACATCAGTTTCACCATTCTGTCGTCTCAGAATAGGACACACATATGGTACTCACAATTTTCTATTAAATGGTAATGATCCTCCAACCTGTGGTAAATATGGCGAGAGGCTCACCGTCCTCCACGTCCTTCAGAAGTGTCGGGAAGCCGAGAGAGAGAGGAAGCAACATTTTCCTCTCGCAGACCACTGTTGTGTTCCTCTCCATCCCGCTATGTTTCTTGGTAAAGAACCGCTTTTTAATACCAAAGCAGTCCTCGATGTTTTGAACGATGTTGTCTTACATGTTATGAGCCCAATAAATACGTAGCACATTCTCTCTCCAGAGGATGCCGCTGTGATAGTAGTTCAGTATAGCACATGCCTCCATGCCCTTACATTTCAAGGGCTTTGTTAAGGGATTAGTGCTATTTGAAAATTTGCGCCTCTTACATATTTTAGTATATCACCATTCTTTCACAATGCATCTCGTATCCATAGCACACTTCATTAATCATTGCCATAATTTTATTTCCTATAGCTTTTACGCACTTTACAGCGACTATTTTATTGCGATAGCAATTATATGGACACTTCAACCGGATTTCTGCCGTCGGCGTCGCCATCGCCGTGAGGTTCCCTATAAAGTCCAAGGGTGATAAAATCGTCGCCGCGCGCCGTATGCGCGAGCGAAAGCGCACGGAGGACGCGCGCTATCACGGAGAGCGAACGCACCGCGGAAAGCAAACGCGACCGTCGCGCGAAAGGCCGTGGGGGTATGGGAGGGAGGGAAGCGGGGCGACGCTGTGCTCCGGCATCAAAGGCGTATCTTGCAATCGGGCGTATGGGGAACTTGCCACTCAATCTTCCACGTGAAAGCAAGAAAGCGGGAAAGCAGCGCGGGAGGGAGGGGGGGGGGGGCAGTTTCCCCTCTGCCAACAACTTCTCCTTTGCACAACTCCTCTGCACTTTGCCGGGCGGTGGCGGTCGCCCGCACCGTCTCTTATCTCCACACGGCTCTGACCTTTGTATGCGCTGTGCATTCGCCGCTCAGCACCGTCTCTTATCTCCACACGGCTCTGACCTTTGTATGCGCTGTGCATTCGCCGCTCAGTTTCCGTTGAAGCAATAGACCGCGCGAACCTTCGCCCGCTGCGGCGGCTGCGCTTGCTGCCAGGGTTTTGACAGTCGTTGTCTGCGGTCATTCAGTGTGGTCTATTCATGTTTGCTTGTGCGCGCTGACACCACGCTTGTTAATTCAGTTAACGGTAGTTAGTTAGATCCCGGTAGTTAGTAACGTAACGGTAGTTAGTTAGATCCCGAAGCGAATGTGTCCAAGTTTATGCAGCCGATAAAGCTACTATCCCTACTCCGAATAGCTCTCTACTAATTTGCTATCGCAATTGATGCTTCGCCTTTCGGGCGAAACTGCGACATTTTTACAGCCATGCCACATCTGTTTTATCCACACCTTATAACTCACCATTCATATGCAACTGGCAAGCCATTATCATTGCCTTGGCGCTCTTTGGCCACATGTGGCCCTTGCGCCAATAAAATCCAACAATCATCATCGATATGCACACGCTGATGTATATGTATACCAGTAGTCCATTCAATTCGTTTGACTTACGGGGGAATAATTACCGCTTCTGTTCACCGACAGGTTAGACGCACGGTGGAGCTATAAACTATGCCGTCGCAACTTGCACGAAATTATGCCACCATGTTATCAAAAAAAAAAAAAAAAACGGCGCATTACATGAAAAATAGCACATGTCAATATAGATTATTTGTGATACAGGTTTGTACTGCTATATGTCAAAGTGCATAGGAATGGGCATGCTTATCGCAATTCCCACTCTCCTCTGAAATCTTAATCTATTCCCATTCTCTCTCTTTTATCGCAAACTGCAGCAGACTAGTGAACAAAACGCTCTTCTTTGCTAGCACGACATGTGCTGCTGTAGGGTATTTTCGTGTCTTTCGTGTACATTTTCTGCCCATAACCTATAGGATGCGCTCGCTCGTTTGTTCGAGTCGTGTGTTAGCTATAATCGTCACTTGTATACCATTCGGCCAAGGTTTGGGGCGCTCGGGTGGTTGCTAAATCATGCCTGAATTGCTCCGTACGGCGCAACACTGCATCGAGGCATGCTATTGGTGTGCAAACATAGCTGTGATTGCATTTTGAATTAATCGCGAACAGTTTAGGAACAGAAAATTCACACTTCCTTTCGCTACAACAGCTAATATGACCGCGACAGTAATTTACTTCAAAGGTCTTGCCGACCCAAAAGAACTCGCCACTTAAACGGAGGTGATGTAGTGCAACAACAAAATCACAAAGACAAACATGCCCCAGGTAAGTCGTATAACGCATGAAAACGTATAACGCAAGTCGTATAACGCATACGACAGGCAAGTCGTATAACGCATGAAAAATGCAAAGAAAAAATAAATATTTTAAAGCTCGTAATTAAGCCAGAAATGTTATTTTAGCTGCACGTTACAATAAACGCACACAATTATAGCAAACGCAAACTCTGTAAAGCAGAGTTCTTTCAGAACCCTGGAAAACAATGGTTATAATCGATGTATAATGCTTTTCACCAACTGATAAAGGAATGTTTTCCAGGGCAATGATACATCAAAGCTCATTTAGTTTCGTATGCACGTTATACGTATTGTTCTCCGATGTTTGACTCAATGTGATCTCGATAATTCTCATAATACTCCCAGGATAGCGGGGTAAATTATGCACTGTTTGTAAAAACACTACGCTCCGGAGCTCTTCATACGGAATTTGCTGCAAACGTGCCACTTCACCCACACCCTTTCAACTTTTGCCTACAGATCATCTGATCATCTATTTTCTCACTCTTGTTTTCAGTGATCGCAAAAAGGATGCCTAGTTGAGTTTACCGAGGAGAGCGGGGAGACACGCATACACGCCTTGTGGAACACGTGGATAGCGCAGCAAATGGGTAGTTAGTAATTACTCGCAGCAATTAAATTTAACCTAGACATTTCCTCCACACATCACTACTAACATGGTGTCTATTTCTACAGAACATGAACTTGGTGCGACGTAAAGTTCTATTAAAACCACAGGGAGACGTGGTGGATAATGGCCGTGTAACGCTTTAGATCGCTTGCCTAAATAATTTTTTTTTCGCAAATCCCGTAATTACCTGACGCTTGCAACTTTGCATAGGCATCGCCCTTGAACTGCTTTTGGTCCCCTCGAAATGTAACACATTCAGTTGTTTTAGGACATCAGGCAGACTTCCTGCACGCTTCGTAAAATACGCTTGTAATGCTATGGATGCTTATATAAGTACTTTTTACGACAGCTGTGATGTGACACAGCTCATCACATCAACTCACCGGGTGGAATTAAGTTCACCTACGAATTGCCGATTTATAACCGCATTTACTTTCTTGATATTAATCTGTTTTTCTTTGGATGAGCATGTACGCTGGGCGTACGTCATCCCATCTCAAGGAAAACCTTGCCGCCCTACCATAGCGAACACTCAAAAGTGATTAAGAGGGGCGTAGCGACAACATGCATTAAGGCAGCACTGCGTAGGTCGTGTAAGCGCTACCGCGAGTGAAGTTTATTAAATCACACAGTACGATTACAGGAGACAGGTTTTCCCTGTTCTGTCATCACTTCAGTATGCGAAGCCATCTTGCAGAAAGAAAAACGGATAAGTTTGGAACCAGCACACAAACAAAAAAAGGTATGAAACCAGTGTACGTGGTGCCGTACTTGCGCAAGTTGTCGCACAATGTAATGAAAGTTTCCAATAGATATGATGGCAATTTACTTTTCAATGCCCCGTGCAAGCTTTCCTCAGCATGCAATCGTATGAAAACGATCGGAAAGCCCCTGTTCCCCGCCAATCATAAAACTTGTGTCACTGACTGCATGCGCAACGTTATCTATCAGGTACCGCTGAGCTGTGGTAGAACATATATAGGACAAACGGGACATTGCTTCAATGACAGAGCTCGTCAGCACTGCAGTAACGTAAAGAATGGATATGGAAGTCATTTAGCGCGACATTGTAACAAGTGCACATGCACTCCCATGTTTGGCAAGAAAAAGTTCATAGGAAAAGAAAAAAAAATCACAGCATATCCACGAAGTGAATGATGATGAGTGGGCGAAGCACCGGGGGATCATTCAGGTAAACCACAGCTACGGACGAGAAAGAGAGCGCGCGTCGGGAACGAACGCCCTTGTGCACCGCAGCGCCCCTAGCTACGGACGAGAAAGAAAGAGAACGCGCGTCGGGAAGTCCGTGATCCCGAAACGAGCGCCGTAACCACTCAGCCATACAGCCACTTTTTTTTTAGGAGCGAAGCTCCTTATAGCGGCACCCGTTCCCTCCCCGTCGTAGTAGTAGTAGTGTGTAACCAGTCTGAGAAAAAAAAACAAAAAAAAAACACTGCATATCCACGGGGTGAATGATGATGAGTGGGCGAAGCTCCGGAGGGAATCATCGGTAAACCGTGGATCTTCCGTGTAATTCGCCCAGTCTCGCCGCACTAAATCGAACGCAGCTGGCTTCCACAGCTGGCTCGTTGGCGCCTCTCGGTGCAACCGGGCCAATGCGCTCGTGCCACTGCTCCCGCGTTCGTCGTCGTCGTCTTCTTCCACAGCTGGCTTTGCTGCCGCGCATGATTACATCGCAGAATTTCACTTCTCTTCAGTAGTCGTAATGGAGAGGCCGCGTTTGTGGGGGTATGAGCCATTGCTTAAGGGGGTGTATGAGCCATTCGTTGTGTTCCCGTGACGGACAGATTTAATTTTGAAGCAATTACTTTGAAGAATCGCAAGCGGCAATGCGATAACGGCGGACTCAGGGCATACCGTCAGTGACGTCGTTTTCTCCGTTGCAGCCGAACGTGTGTGTAACCTTATTACGGAACACAATGACGTAACCAACTATACAGAAATAGTTTAATGTACCGCCGGGATTAACCCAGTGGTAAACACCGGGGCCGCACGTTTCAGCTTCGCTGATTTTCCATCTGTACGGAGTGCTTGGGCGGTGATTTTTTTTAAAATTTGATACACACATTTTATACTCTCGCGACGTCGCGCCACATCCTCCTCCATGGGCTGCGCCGTCACGTGCCCAACGACGCACGCACTAGGCCACAGGTTTAGGCAGCCACATGGCTGCGACATGACGTGTGCAATGATGCACGCACTAGGCACTTGGCCCGTCTCTGTGGGGCGCACAGTAACAACGTAACAATGCGTCTTCAATCACTTGTCGGCGGCCCCTACAGCGGTATCTCCCTAATGAATGGAGAATTTAGAGGCAGTCAAGTTTTAATGCACCTGCATTTTTTGAAGGTCTTGAAAATCACATCTAATTCGAGATAATGATAATCGCACTTCAAAGGTGAATTCGGTCGATATCGAAACCGAGCGCCGCGGAAGCGCAGAAAAGCTGGCCCCGCTGTCATATGAGACCGATACGCGCCGTGACGACAAGCGCGTGGAAGTTTTAAACTGAACGTCTCGGCCAGTTGTGGCACCTACGGATAAGGCATGCTTTGCCTGGCAAGCATGTGCCACTGGGTGTCTGGTCAGTATTTGCCACGGCATGCTATCATTCAAATTTCACGCCACACTTATTTGCGGGGCGTTGCCGTCTGACGCGCAGCTGGACGTGCTCAGTCTCGATATTGCGTGGATTTGGCCTTCAGTTTCGATGATGAATATCTGAAATTACGTGCGATATTTCGGAGTTGCAAAAAATGGGTACGCCATAAAATGGGACGCCCTACAAGTTTTCCACAAGCAACTGCCCTCAAGTTAAAAATAAGGTTGATTAACAAATTTTGCTTATTAGTCTTCTCAGAGAAAGTTAAAGGGACACTAAAGAGAAACCGAACGTTGAGCTTTAATGGGAGATTATCCTTTCACAATCACAGTCATACCATTCTTACGGCGAACTGATGTTTAATAAGCGAGAAAATAGCGAGAAACTGCGCTGCAGTTACAAGATGAAGGATAGATGCTGACGCCCCTTCGAATTTCCGGCACTACACGTTCGTGACGTCGGAGATCACAAACGCAGGCCGGTCGCGATTGGTCGAGAGCGATTTATCGCTGTTAATAAAACGCAAAATGAAATACACCTTAAATGTACATAACCAGCATTTTCCAACTTTTTAAACCGTTTCAAGCGAGGAAGTACAAGTTTAGCGCAAAATTAAATAACTAAGAAAAAATGGCATGGCCCTACATCCGGTCGTGATAGTTTCGTAGTTTTGTTTTTGCTCCAGGCTGCATCGCGCGCACCTGTTCCGCTCTACAGTGTTGCAGTGATTGGTTGCGTGCTGCGTGACTCGAAAAACGTTGACTTCGCGGGAAACAGCCAGAAAATGCCTCGTGTGTGTAGTGTTGAGGGCTGTATAAACGGCCCAAGGCGCTTGCTCAGGGGCAGCGGCAGTGTTGACCCGATTGTGTCCTTTCGTGTGGTACCGCGCGATGAGCCCCTGCGTTCGCAATGGCTCAGTGCTCTGCCGATGATAAAACGGCAAAAGAGCCAGATAAACCGATGGTGTGCTCTCTGCATTTCTCGCCCTCGGATTATGTATATAATCCTGCCCTCGGAAAGTATCTTGGCGTGCCCCAGAGGCCAGTCCTTTCTCGAGCAGCTGTTCCCTCAATGCGGCCTTCATCAAACCCCCTATCGGTGCCCCTGCAGCAGCACACTGGCGGCTTCGGTGAGTGCTGAATGTCATTAAATAAAGCCACGAAATAACCATACCGAGTACGTGCGCAAATTTCTACGCTTGTTCTGTCGGGAACATCGTCGCCTGGCGGACCGGGCGCCTCGCCTCCCCTTCCAATGACGAAAACGAGACTCTGCTTCCCGCCGGCGCGGCCGGCGGCTCACCGGCATCGCACGCGGAAACACCTACCGCTCGAGCACGTTTCACAGAATATCGCTGAAATGCAGTCTCGCTTACCTGGCGAGCTCTTCGTTGCAAGGTTCAGCGGCAGCAACGGTATCCATCACGGCGAACGCAAAGCGCAGCGGCCATGCAGCCATGATGAAGCCAGCGTCTCGGCCGTTTACGCAAGCGGTGACGTATTATAGCGCCCTCTGATTCGCTGAGAGCAATGAAATCCGTGATGACACTGCTTCAGCGCCAAATCTGGGGTGAGAGAAATTGAGGAAGAGATATTTGGTCTTTGTTTACGAATTTCTCCGCTAATAACTCATGTTTTTGCACCCAACAAGAACTGCATGCATTCCTGAAGGTCCCTCATTTATGCCAGCTGAACTTCCTGTTTCTCTTTAGTGTCCCTTTAAGCTGCGGCAAAGTATTTCCACCTGGCAGAAGAGCTCGTATGTGAGGACATATGTCGACACAGTCATAGGTTTTTTTTAATAAAAAATCTATTTTGTCTACAAAAAAAAAAAACCGTTCACTGTTATGGCTTTAGTGAATGGCCCCCACAATATAGTCAGTTCCTAAATGTTTATTCTGCGTAGACTCATCACAGCTTTCGTAAAAAGTACTTATATAACCATTCGAGAGCATTACAAGCGTATTTTACGAAACGTGTAGGAATTCTGCCCGATCTCCTGCAAAAACGGAGTGTGTTACATTTCGAGAAAACAAGAAGCATTTTAAGGGCATTGTTGCAAGAGCGTCAGATAATTACGGGATTTGCGAAAAAAATACTTAGGCTAGCAATAGAAAGTGTTACACGGCCATTATTCGCAACGTCTCCCAGAGTCTTAATAGAACTGTACATCGCGCCAAGTTCACATTCTGTAGAAACAGACACCATGTTAGTAGTGATGGGTGTAGAAAATGTCTAGGTTAAATTAAATTGCGGCGAGTAATTACTAACTACTCGTTTGCTGCCTTATGCCTGCGTTCCACAAGGCGTGTATGCGCGTTTCCCCGCTCTCCTCGGTAAACTTAACTAGGCATCCTCTTTATGTTCACAGAAAACAAGAGAGAAAATAGATGATCTGTAGGCAAAAGTTGAAAGGGTGTGGGTGAAGTGGCACGTTTGCAGCAAATTCCGTATGAAGAGCTCCGGAGCGTAGTGTTTTTACAAACAGTGCATAATTTACCCCGCTATCCTGGGAGTATTATGATAATTATGGAGATCACATTGAGTCAAACATCGGAGAACAATACGTATAACGTGCATACGAAACTAAATGAGCTTTGATGAATCATTGCCCTGATAAAGATTCCTTTATCAGTTGATGGAAAGCATTATACATCGATTATAACCATTGTTTTCCAGGGTTCAGACCGAACTCTGCTTTACAGAGTTTGCGTTTGCTATAATTGTGTGGGTTTCTTGTAACGTGCAGCTAAAATAACATTTCTGGCTTAATTACGAGCTTTAAAATATTTATTTTTTTTCGTTGCATTTTCATGCGTTATACGACTTGGCTGGGGCATGTTTGTCTCTGATTTTGTTGTTGCACTACATTATCTCCCTTTAAGTGGCCTGTTCTTTTGGGTCGGCAAGACCTTTGAAGTAAATTACTGTCGCGGCGATATTTGCTGTTGTAGCGAAAGGAAGTGTGAATTTTCTGTTCCTAAACTGTTCGCGATTAACTCAAAACTGCAATCACGGATATGTTTGCACACCAATAGCATGCCTCGATGCAGTGCTGACGCCGTACGGAGCAATTCAGGCATGATTTAGAAATCACCCGGGCGTCACACACTTGATCCGAGTGGTACAAGTGACGATTATTGCTAACGGATCACTGGAACAAACGAGCGAGCGGATCCTATGTTATGGGCAGAAAACGTACACGAAAGACACGAAAATACCCTACAGCAGCACATGTCGTGCTAGCACAGAATGCCATTCACTAAGAGCGTTTTGTTCACTTGTCTGCTACAGTTTGCGATAAAAGAGACTGAGTGAGAGAGAGAGATAGAGAGAGAAAATTTTTTTATTAGAAACAGATTTTTGCCGGCGGGTATACAACCGCGGGAATTCTACTATGTATAGCGATGTGGAATGGGATATAAATATTCCAGAGGAGAGTGGCAATTGCGATAAGCATGCCCAATCCTGTGCACTTTGACATAGCGATACTTGCCTATGTCCCAAATAATCTATATTGAGATGTGCTAATTTTAAAGTAATGTTCCATTTGTTAAAAACATGGTGGCACAATTCCGTGAAAGTTGCGACGGCATAGTTTATTGTTCTGCAGCGCCTTTATTGTTCGATCGGTGAACACAAACGTGCACTTATACACCCGTAAATGAAACGAATTGCATGGGCATCAGACTGCGCATATCGGACGAACCATTTATTTAGAATGTTCATGACGACAGTTTAAGAGTAAGTATTCATAAATAAATATGTCACATGTAAACAACACCAAGCATGCGTGCGCGTAAATCAAGCTTCACATCGAAGCTAAAATGACGTGAAGCCACTTAGCATGAATCGCATAGGTCAGAAGCTTTACAGCTATTTTCCCGTCTTTCTTTGGTGGATAAACTTCGCAGAGCGGCAAAGTGGCTTGGAAATCTCGCTTGGGATCCTCGGAAAAACTATCAAATCGAAACATTCCAAGACAGTCTTTGTGAGTGATGCACAAATCATAATTATCCAGAAATCCAGCAAAGGTTCCCACATTAGCGAAAAGTGGAAAGAACAACGTCTCCTTTCTGAGCCCCGGTATTATGGCGCCTGTGTGTAGACGAGTAGAGGTTGCACTCCAAGGTTCATCGTGAAGAAATGACAGTTTCCACAGTGTCATGCGAATGCGTTTAAATCCATCAAGTGAGGCGGTCGTATGAAAATAAATACGAAAGAAATGAGCAAGGCGAAATGTTTGTGCGCTAGAGAGCCCGGCAGAAAATTTAACCACTGGCCGGCGCGCGAATCGTCCAGGTGTCGGGTGTAACAACGGCGCATGTGCGTCCCAAGCCCATGCGGCCCATGTTTGTGTCGGCCGAGCAGTTGAACAGCGGCGCGAACTCCACAAGGTGGCGCAACGGTAGATTCACGCGGTACTCGGCGGGCAGCCAATGGCCCTGGTGTTCCTTGTAGACCAGGTCGCTGTTCTCGCAGTTGTCGAGAGCGTAGTACACGAAGAACAACGCCTCCGCAGACAACCCGGGCAGCCGCTGGTACCGGAAGTCCACGTTCCACGCTCGTCGAACCTGCACGCGCACATGGATACAACAGCGAATGAAATTATAGTTACTAGGCTTACTGTCATTGCGAGACATCTCTCTGAGCGGCATGGAAAAACAGCCCATTGTTTTACCAACGCTATCGAATGTAAGGCCTATTTGACAGCACCTGCTGGCCCTGCTATAAGCACATGCATTCCATTTCATTGCATGCTCCCACTCCATTGGCCCGACTTCCCTTGGCCCTTTATAGGGTCAAAATACAGCCAGCTTCCCTCTGCGTTGACACAGTCTAAAGGAAATTGACGTGGCATGCGGCCTGGCATACGGCATGGCAAGGGCTGCATTGACAACCGGGCGTATAACGTCGATGCAACTAAATGTACTTTAGGACGTGACCACACCGGAAAGCGGTCAGAACAATGTTGGTGGAACTTGTACCTACAGAACCTTTATGTGGACGATTCGGTTAACTTGCAGACCGAGTTGGTACGGCGCAAATGACAAAGATACAAAAGGAACCCACACGCGGTCTTGAGCTGTC
Organism: Dermacentor silvarum; assembly: GCF_013339745.2. Taxonomy (NCBI): domain Eukaryota; kingdom Metazoa; phylum Arthropoda; class Arachnida; order Ixodida; family Ixodidae; genus Dermacentor; species Dermacentor silvarum. Next base: position 118,200,700 of record NC_051161.1, read on the forward strand.
GAGTGCGCCCTTCCAAATTGTCCGAAATCAAACCACTATAGTCGTACGACATGCAGTGCCCTGAGCTCGATAACATCAAAGCTCTAAAATGTACGATCCAAGCAACCTTCAAGTTTTGCAATTGAGACAATATTCACAAAATCATGAACCTCGAACGCTACACATCAGATAAACCCCTGCGGCTGCGTAGTGCGACGATTATGCTGCGATAAGGGGTCTCGCAAAAGACCTGCACATAGGTTCTCATGTTTATATATGAGACACACGTTAAGGAATGTTTGTGAAAATCAAAAGCGAAGTTTACTGCGAAGTGAAACTGGGGCGGAATTAACTAAGCGAACTTACGAACAAACTTTGGGCGTAAAAAAATCTTACGAAGAAAGAGCTGAGCTGCAATGACGAGTGATGTAGTCGACCAAAGCCATGTATGTAATCGTAGTACAGAATTTCAGTTCTTGCGCCAGTAGTAAGTTTAAGTCGATACACAAAACTTAAAACAGCCGTCGCAGTTGTCGATGTCAGATGGAATTTCTACGATAAGGGGGTAGCACTCTTACGAACATATGTCTCTGCGCCGATCGGGCTGACACGGATAAGCGCTGTAACGTGCTGTTGTGGCCGATTGGCCCGAGCCCACAACTGATGATAGCCGAAGATCGCTCGTGCTTTCGTCTTTGTGGCACGGTCTGATTTGTCAACTCAAAGTGCATTGAGCAGTTATAGAGCATGATTGTACTGTGCGTGCGCAGCTGCAACATTAATGATGCGCTGCGAACTACTTATTGTCTGATAGGCCGTGCTTTTCTATGCGCGAAATAGCCTGACATTTCAGACTTGTCATGACACTCTATTGGCTGGTAGCAAATAATAATTTGGTGTCTGTTCCTGGTAAGCTTCAAGTTTGTCATTCATGAGCTTTGAGCACTTCTATATCAGTTGTTGCTAGTTCGAGCTTACTCTCGCTCATTATGCTGCGGGGGATTAATTTTCCACTCGCTTTTGAGGCTATAATTCTCCATGCTCGATGAAACAACGACAAAACGCCTAACCGTGCCTAATTATCAAAACCTAATGCTGTTGGACAACTCGCTGTCATCTGCCGTTCTGGTATCTCAGACTTCTATTGTACTGCTCATAGTTTCAATTGAGCATTAAATAAAAGCGAGGTATATAGATTAGGTGTCCACGCTATCGCTCATCCTGCAGCTAACGGTGAACCGCAGCGTGTCCTAATACACAACAGGGATGAGGAACGAAAAAACTAACGAAGCACATAAAAATACCTAGGAGACTTCGATTGCTAGAAGCCGGTAACCAAATCGCACATGGCACCCATGTTGCGTCGATGTTGCTGCTGGTGACAGGCCACGCCAGCACTGTCGCACCGGCGAGTTCTTGATTGAAACTGCGTCTGTTACGAAAGCGTTTAATGCCCAGAAACTTAACTTATATAGTAACACATATTTTCACCAGGTGATAATTGAACTTCCGCATTTATACAGAATTTTATTTTTGTTCTGTCGGACGCCCTGTAGGTTCAAGAGATTGAACCTTGAGATTTCACAGCACAAATGCGGACTCCTACGACTAAAAGCTCCCTTCGACTAGGCCTCCTTCGATGCGCCTGTGTAACAGTACCAGTCATCGCTTGAAGTAAAGCATGTTTGGATCAAAGGAGTTTGAAAGTACCCGTGTGACTGGGGTATTAGTAAATACCTCTCGATTCTAATGGGCTACAAAGATCCATGCCGCCTTGAAGCGTCTTGTAATAGGTCTGCAGGGTGTCGTCATAAGGTGGCCTGCGATCCAATACATATAACGTGACAGGACGTGAACGTTTCATTGCTCCGAATTGTTAACGTGCGTTCGCTATAAAAAGAGCTGCACCCGGTATCACAGCACTGATGCGCGGCTCTGAGATACCTGTAATACCTCCCTATTTCGAACTTCCTATTTATTTAGAAATGCACTGAATATGCCCACTTTCGGTGTTTAAGAATGCACAGATAAGTCCTATAACATTAGTGAGGCGTTCGGTTACGTCGAGTCTACAGGCACGAGGAAAGCGCGCGCGCGCACGCACGCACGCGCGCATTTATATACATTACCACAGTGACGCATACCACTGCCACCACGAAGGCAGAAGGAGAGCAAGAGCACTTCATAAAACCTACGGGGAAAACCAAATCGGCCGTGTACAGACGCAGCACAATAGCCCAACACACGGGAAGCATATGCTACCTGCGCCACAACAGGTCCAACCTCGGTCAAAAGTGCGAGAATTGCCGCGGCAGCGATGATACGAACCAAACGGACAAAAGTGGCAGAGAAGGCAGCTATGTAGCTCTCAGATCATCTGAAGTGATTCCTAAGCGGCCATAAGCAACCTTGCAAAAGGCCGAATAGCCACACCAACCATGCCGATCCTCCAAGGACAGCACTCCTACATAGAAGGAAGAACAATAGGACTGGTCTGGGTTCCGGCACCCGCGGAGAAACGGGGGAACGAAGCGGCACATCAACACGCTCGAAGATTCGTCAGCTGAGCGATGAGCCCTTCAGACCCCCGACAATAGAGTGAAGGCCTATACAGATACCACGACACCACACAATATTATCGTCTTATCAGGGGCGGATCCAGGTTTTTTCTGAGGGGGGGGGGTCAGCTTTTGTCAATGATGATGATAGTAGCCTTTCTTATTTACCGAAATTCACCATTTCTGCTCACCATAAAACCGCGTTTCATACGGCTAGAACAACACCTGCAGCTCACCGTGGTGGCTCAGTCAGCTCAGGCGTTGCGCTGCTATGCACGAAATCGCGGGATCGAATACCGGCCGCGGCGGCCGCATTTCGATGGAGGCGAAATGCAAAAACGCCCGTGTGCTTGCGTTGTAGTGCACGTTAAAGAACCCCAGGTGGTCAAAATTAATCCGGAGCCTTCCACTACGGCGTGCCTCCTAATCAGAACTGGTTTTGGCGCGTAAAACCCCAGAAAGAGGAAGAAGACCTGTAGCGAAGCCAGGTATCAAGGACGTTACCCAATACAGCCAAGTGCTTGGCGGCTGTGCCTGATAATACAGGGTGTTCAAAACTAAGCTTTATGCTTTTCTTAAAATTAGGCACTGGGAGGCACGCGAAGACCACCTGTGCAAATAAGTTATGTGGCCAGGGGGGCACAAAGTGATATGAAAATTATCGCTGTGAGCAGCCCAATTAACTAAAATTGAACAATTATTTTTTGTCGACTGCAGTAAGTGGGCATGTTTGTATTGAAAACTTAGAGTCAGTCGTGTTTCTAAACAGTATCAGTCGGAAGAATTATTCTAGCGTCGTTCTAATTATTCAAGAATTATTTCAATTGTCGTACTGCGCAGAGTTATCGAGTCGACGCGAGAGCGGTTTATGCTTTGCGTTGCTGTGGAAGGGAGGCATTTTGAACATTTTTAGGGCATTGACATCTTGATGGGTGAAGTGTTGTCATGAGATTTGTGCATGCAACACCAAACTTAAAGCGGCAGTATGAAATATACTCGTTAGCATAGCTAAAAGGTTTCTGCTGTTGATGGTGCAGCTGTTGGTCTTGATTTCAATAAAACTTACAATACTTGGGAATCAGCAGTCACTTTATTTGCGTAGCCCAGGCAAGGACCATGCCAGGTCGTCTAGTCACCTTTAGGCACGCTCACTGCCCTCTGGCGTCTCCGCTCGCGCCATTATCTCGGCATGGCAGCTGCCGCCATCTTTACAGGCTTCGCGGTCGCGTGTTCCAACAGCGGTAACGGGTTCTTCGATGTTTTTTTTTTATTTCGCCAGCCGTGATAGGAAGGGGGACAGTTATTATCGTTGCCAATGCCTCCGCCCCTTTGTCAGACTAAACGACGCACGCAACAGCCGCGTCACATCAGGGAGCAGCTTTGCGCCGATCCTCACTCTCTTGCATGCGTAATCATGCGAACAATTAAAATTTGCAGTTGGATATCTCGGAGCACAGACATGCTAGAAGAATTCCTCCAAGTGAAACTGTGTAGAAACAAGACTGCCTCTAACTTTTGAATACAAGCATACACACTTACTGCAGTCAATAAAAAGTTAATTAATAAATTTTAGTTAATTCGCTGCTGACAGCGATAATTATCATCTCACTTTGTGTCCCCCTGGCCACATAGCTTACTTGCGCAGGTTGTCTTCACGTGCCTCCCAGTGCCTAATTTTAAGAAAACCATAAAGCTTAATTTTGAACACCCGGTATATCTAGCCTGTATTGTTTCTTAAAATAAAATTTGGCATGATCTGTTGCGGGTTCGTTATAAATGCGTAAGCACGGGTCCGTCTTTGGGGTTCTGTTGGGACACCTTGATTTCCTTAAGGAGATTCTTTGTGTTCGGCTGAGACACCTTCGTTTGCTTTGGAGCTCCAACGCGGCAACCACTACGCTGGTTGTTTACGATATGCGAATCACCGCGTATGAAGACTACCGACGCCACCTAACGAAGAACGATGTGGCGTAGTAGCCGAGAGCTCGAGCCAGCGTCTTCATGTTTTGTTTCCCACGCGACTTCATCCTTTTACACAAGGCGCGCATCTGCTCCCGCTTCTCTAACCACACGACGCCATCCTAGGCCCGCACGCTGGCGTTGGCCGCTGACGTCACGCTCCCCCACATCGCAGTCTCTGCTCGAGGCTTCGCCCCGCTAGGTACACTCTAGCCCCGCTCTGCGAGAATGCCCGCTCATATAAACGGATCCGGCGGCTTTGAGGCTCCTACGCTTAATGTACGACAATAAAACTGCGAAGTTACAATGAAAAACTTGTAGCGTACGAACGGTACTGTGCTCCTACTGGATATTGTCAACGTGTAACTGTGATCACAATGAGTGCTACAGTTAAAAAAAAAGCTGCCTATGCGTTCTTAGTTTAGCTGTTAGTTGTTATTTATATATGAACACTTCAGCAAGAGATCTCTTTCATTAAGCAGGTTGATCGCGGAACCGATGACAGCCAATGAGGCAACCGATGACACCTCAAGGGGGAATAAAGTTGATCAGGCGCGCGAAGGCGCTCGCGCGGACATCGGCGTGCTTGGCAAAAGGGACGTCCCCTTGTTCATTCGACGCCACCGACGATACGAGTAAGGCACGGCCGGCGCCAGGAGATCCAAGGTGTTCATGAGAAAAAATAACTATGGCAACTTCGCGACACCGCACCCCTACGGAATTCAACTAAGCTTGTGAGCGAGCTAGCCTTACTTCTACATGGCTGATATCACTGGTGCTCGCGAAAAATACTTTTGAAGAATGCTGGTGGCCTTATTTTTTGCGAGAGGGCCATCCCCCTGTCAGCGAGGGGGCGATGCAGAAATCCGAGGGGGGGGGGGGGGGGTCAGGACATCCGGACATCCCCCCTGGATCCGCGCCTGCGTCTTATTATCGTCCCCACCTCACGAGTCGCTCACCAAGCACCAAGAAATCATATGGCGGCGACTACAGACCAACTCCTACTCAAACCCGCACATCATCATCATCAGCCTATAGTTATGTCCACGGCAGGACGAAAGCCTCTGCCTGCGATCCCCAATCACCCCTGTCTGGTGCTAGCTGATTCCAACTTGCCCCTGCAAATTTCGTACGTTCATCACCCCACCTAGTTTTCTGCCGTCCTCGACTGCGCTTCTCTTATCTTGGTATCCATTCTGTAACTCTAATGGTCCACCGGTTATCCATCGTACGCATTACATGGCCTGTCCAGCTCCATTTTTCCCTCTTAATATCGATTAGAATATCGGCTATCCCCGTTTGCTCTCCGATCCATACCGCTTTCTTCCTGACCCCTACCCGCCGGGGTGGCTCAGTCAGCTATAAGGCGTTGCGCTGCTGAGCACGAGATCGCGGGATCGAATCCCGGCGGCGGCGGTCGCTTTTCGATGGAGGCGAAATGAAAAAAACGTCCGTGTGCTTGCGTTGTAGTGCACGCTAAAGAACCCCAGGTGGTCAAAATTAATTCAGAGCCCTCCACTACGGCGTGCCTCATAATCAGAACTAGTTTTGGCACATAAAACCACAGAAAGAAGAACGCTCTCTTCGTGTCCCTTAACGTTAGGCCTAACATTTTTCGTTCCATCGCTCTTTATGCGGTCCTTAGCTTGTTCTCGAGCTTCTTTTTTAAACTCCACGTTTCTGCCCCTTATGTTAGCACTGGTAGAATGAAATGATTGTGCACTTTCATTTTCAACAACAGTGGTAAGCTCCCAGTCAGGATTTGGTAAAGTCTGCCGTATGCACTCCAACCCAATTTTATTCTTCTGTAAATTTTCTTCTCATTATCAGGGTCCCCTGTGAGTAATTGACCTAGATAAACGTACTCCTTTGCAGGCTCTAGAGGCTGACTGGCGATCCTGAATTCTTGTTCCCTTGCCAGGCTACTGAACATTATCTTTGTCTTCATCATAATAATCTTCAACCCCACTCTTACACTTTCTCGGTTAAGATCTTCAATCATGTGTTACAATTCGTCCCCATTGTTGCTGAATAGGACATTGTAATCTGCAAACCGAAGGTTGCTGAGAAATTCGCCGTTGATCCTCACTCCTAATCCTTCCCAGTCTAAGAGCTTGATTACTTGTTCTAAGCATGCAGTGAATAGCATTGGAGAGATTGTGTCTCCTTGCCTGACCCCTTTCTTGGTAGGTAACTTTCTACTTTAATTGTGGAAAACCAAGGTATCTGTGGAATCTTTGTAGATATTTGCCAAGATATTCACGTATACCTCCGCACATATAGGCACACATATACCCTGATAAAGTAAACCCATTCTGTAGATTCTGTGGGTAACTAGCACTCCTGATCACATAATATGGGACCGCCAGGAGGACAAGCCTTCTCCTAACCTCATGGCCTCTTCCTCACCTGAAGCATGGGAGGCGGTGCTGCTCAGCTCTGGACTAGACAACCGACTCCAGGCCATAGAACGAGCTGAAGAGGTCACCATCAAATATCGCTTGATGGCCATCCGGCCCGCCTGAAGAAACCACGTCTAATAATCCCACCTAACGCTGACGAAATAAAGTTTTTCCTACGTACCTAATGGAGACACGTCGTTTGTGGTAAAAATGTGCGCAGCATAACGCTCAAAAAGACGCCACTACGTTTTTTTCTTTTGCATGCGCAAAGCCAGTAACAGGCAACAAGCCATGGGAAGAGATTACGGCAAAGAAATGCGAAAGCAAACGGTCGCCACCATCTCAAAAATGGCTTTAGATGCAGTTTATAAACTCGAGGTATAACATCAGCATTATGCAGAATGACGTCACTAACGTCTTTCAGTTTAATTATGGGGTTTTACGTGGCAAAACCACGATCTGATTATGAGGCAGGTTGTAGTGGGGGACTCGGGAATAATTTGGACCGCCTGGGGTTCTTTATAACGTTCACCTAAATCTAAGTACACGGGTGTTATCGCATTTCGCCCACATCGAAATGCGGCCGCCGTGGCCGGGATTTGATGCCTCTTTCTGTCGCTTCGTGCGATTTTCTAACTTTCCCTCCTCTCACTTAATTTATAAAGTCTTAATAGGCGTTGGTGATTTCGGCGCAAGATTTTTCTTCCAGCAAGCGTAGGTCTTACGGTGCTCCGCGCCTGCTGCGGAGCATAGTCGAGTCAACATGATGGCGTGAAAAAGCCGGCTACGATGGCCTGCTTGGCGAAATGAACAATGTGAAGCGTGCACGGCGCTGAGCGCCGAATCAGCAAGCTCAGCATTTGCGTCCCTCGAATTATGCTGTTTTATTTCGATAGCAATTATGTGGACACTCCAAGCGCATTTCTGCCGTCCGCGTCGCCGTCGCCGACGCCGTGAGGTTCCGCATAAAGTCCAATGGTGATGCAATCGTCCCCGCCCGCCGTACGCTGTGTGTGCGAGAGAACGCGTACGAGGGTGAGCCGGCCATCACGGCTCCATGTAGTGCATACGAGGGAGGAAGGCGGCCGGAAGCGCGCGATGTTCGTTCGCGCCCGAGGCACGGGGAGGAGGCGACGGAGACGGTGGGGGAGGGGGTGCGTTCTGCTCCCACGTAGGGATGGTCGATTAAATGTTTTAATCGATTAACAATTAATAGTTCGTCGCTTTAGCGTATCATCGATTAATCGATTTCGATGCGGGGTTTTTCGTCGATTAATCGATTAATCGACTTTTTTTTTCCGGCGCTTTAAAAAGACTGAAACACAGTTATCTATTCACGTAAGTACCTATTTTAACGCTTGAAAGGTGGAACCAGGATAAGACATACAAGCGTATAAATTTTGATAAAGAATAATGTTTAATTTGTTAGAGGTCAACTATAATTGCCACTAGTGACTAGTGAAGGAATAAGCAATATACAGAGTGTTCATATCGACACGTGTACTTGTTTATCTTTCCCCGGTGACCGCTTTTCACCGGCTAACAAATGTTAAGGTGGTGGTCCCACTCCGGCGGCACCAGCCCCCCGTTTCGAGTACTTTTGGAGCAACCGTGGTGGCTCTTCTACTTAGGATATAAAGTTGTCGTATATGCCATAAAAAAGCCTAATTCTTGTAGATTCCAACTATTTATATTATAAAGAAATTGAATAATGTGATCTAGAAATAAATGTTCATGATCAAGCATGATATACATGGTTTTTGCGAAATGTGTCTCAGTTGTGACCATATTTAGAAGAAACTACCGCATTTACTGCATTGCGGCTTGCTCTGTAGCTTTAGGACATATTTATCTATTTCCTAGACGCAGCAAAATAATGTTGAATTTTTACTTTTTGGATAACTTGCTTTTGAAGATTGCCAAATATCGCAACTTCTGTTGTAAACAGCCCGGCCACTACATGCTCTAGAAAGCTAAATTTTGGACAATTAGAGTTCAAGGAATTTCCGTGTAGGACGCTAAATTTTATTCATGTACCTTTATTAGTTTTACACCGCACCTTCGTAGCTTTAGTACCTTCCCGCAAAAATGGGCAAAAGTAGGACCAGAATTCTAAATATTGCTTAATTTCGGTCGCATTATTAGGAAAGCCAAGAAAGGTACATAAATGAAATTTTGCATCCCAATTGGAAATTGCTTGATCTCTAATTTGTCGAAAATTTAGCTTCCTTGAGCGTTTAGTTGCCGGGATGTTTACAACAGAAGTTGCGATATTTTGGCAAACTTCAAAAGCAAATTATCCAAAAAGTAAAAATTTAACATTGTTTTGCTGCGTCTAGGAAATAAACATGTCCTAAAGCTACAGAGCAAGCCGCAATGCAGTAAATGCAGTAATTTCTTCTAAATATGGTCACAACTGAGACACAGTTCGCAAAAACCATGCATCTCATGCTTGTTCTTGAACATTTATTTCTAAATCACATTAATCAATTTCTTAATATTATCTATAGTTAGATTATACAAGAATTAAGCTTTTTTATGGTATATACCACAACTTTATATCCTAAGTAGAAGAGCCACCGCGGTTGCTCCAAAGGTACTCAAAACGGGGGGCTGGTGCTGCCGGACCGCCACCTTAAATGTTATCGCTCGGCGCAGGAAGCGCCTGCATGTATCGGAATTTTCTCGAACGTTATCGATGCTTCTATCCGTTGTCAATTGTCACCGACGCTTATGTAATCTGATTGTATGAGCGACGCCAATTGTCTAGTACCTTCTGGAAGACACGCGGGTACCAGAGATTACTATGGAACCTTCGATGACTCATGTATAAAAGCCGACGCGCTTCGCCGCTGATCAGATTTCGACGATCGCCGATTGTGTTCGCCGCTATCGTTGTGCTTCGAATGAAACTTGCTTTTGTGGGCACAGGCTCGCCCAATAAAAAGTCCGTTTCGTCATTCACAGTTTTGCGACTGTTTTCTTCATCGTAACTACTACGTGACTACTACGGAATTTTTAAAAATCGCCTGTGGCAGGTAGCATAATTCTTATCGTTGAACGGTGGACATTAGTAGCACGAGCAATCGAAAGACATATTCAACCAATTAACAAAAATTGACTATTGAACTTCTTGGTTAATTACTTTATGACACATATCGCAATTTACGAATTGTAGCCGGTGAGTTTGCAAGACGCATCTACTTGAAATGAATTTCCAGGATGACACCAGTTTCGAGATACTATTTCTCAAAGTGTTGGACGAAATACATGGACGTTAAAGTTACTTTTGTGCTTCAATGCATTTTGGTAAAAAATTAAGTGGAACAACAGTGCATTTTTACGGCGAGTATGATGGCGCCTATCTCCAAACTGGTGTCATTCTGGAAATTCATTGCAAGTGGATACGCCTGACAAGATCACCGGCTACAATTCGTAAATTGTTATGTGTCGTAAAGTAATTAACTAAGAAGTTAATCAGTGATTTTTCGTTAATTAGTTGAATATGTGTTTCGATTTATCGTGCGAATTTGCACCTCATCGAATAACCCAGCTCAATGATAAAATTATGCTACCTGCCACAGGCGATTTCTAAAAATTCCGTAAAACTTAAAAATGAACACCCTGTATGTTAAACATGGCGCTTACTGAGGAGGGTGGGCATGGAGGAAGGAATAACTAGAAGAGAACATCGTAGCACGACTGACATCAAGAAGTAATGGCGCAACACGTGATCGCCACATCAGAGCGCGCGGTAGGTTTAATGCTGCCGGGTGCAGGGCAGCAGCGCAGGTGAACGGGTGCGCACTGATTTGAAACTGCTGCGAACCTAACATTATCGGCCAATACGTTGTCACTCAGGGTCACGTGTTGACCCTACTGCAAAGTAAAAAGCGAAGGAAATCGCTTGACGGTGAGTTCGCTTGCCAAGACTAGCTGCCTCACGTAATGCTCTCGCCTAGTTTATTTCTTCCTCCACGGGGGCGGCCTCTCTCCGGGCCCCAGGCAGCCTGTGTGACGTGCGCGTAAAGCGGGGAAGCGCTTGGCCAGCTCGACATGACTCGGGAAAACAGTCGACAGTCGCTCTCGGTCTTCGCAGCCGCGCGGTCGTTGCTCGTACTCCGCATTCTACAGTACGATTTCAAAATTTTCACGCCACTTTAGTCACTGTCTGGAAAACGATTAATCGAACTGCTTTAATCGATTAAACCGATTAAATTAAAGGTACACATCGATGACGATTAATCGTTTTGCGGCGTAGTTTTAGTCGATTAATCGATTAATCGTTCATCGATATTACCATCCCTACTCCCACGTCTACTGCTCACGGAGCTGTCGCGCGGGCGCCGCATCTTCTAAGCGATCTGCGATATGGCCGAAGTGCGCGCCAGCAGGGGCCTCATCTTCAAAGCTATCTGTGATGGGGACACAAAGTGCGTGCGCCGAGTGCCGGTAGCTTCGTATGTGCTCCGCTTTCGAAGTTCGCGTTGAAGCGAGATGAGAGACAGCGCGAAGGCCAATTTGCCCGCTGCTGCTGGCGTGCTTTCCGACTCCGGAGTTTTCACTGCGAGCTTCCGCGGTCATCGAGCGAGATGTGTTCATGTTTACCTGTGCGCGCGTGGCACCGTGCTTGACTATTTAGTTCGTAAGCGGATGTTTACAACTTTATACGGCTCATTAAACTACTACTCTTGCTTGGTATAGGTCTCTACTAATTTGCTATCGCAATTGATGCTTCGCCTTTACGGTGAAACTGCGACTTTTTTTTTAGTGCTCTCTCGGCGGCGTACGGTTCGGTGTAATTAATTCAGTGCGTTTTGACGAAGCTAAGGCATTTGTGTGTATTTAGTGCTGTAAGTGCATATCGTAAACATTGGACTGAAGGACTGAACAAACTTCTCACCGAGGCCGTGGTGCTTGCCGCATTCGGTTCACTTTTCTTTTCCTGAGGCCCTCAAAAATATTTTTTAAATGTGTGAAAATTTCAAGACATAACAAAACTACATGATGTAGCAAGTTTAGAAGTTACAACGATGTTGTAAGACAGCTATCACAATTCTATGCACCTAGTACAGAACCTAAGCATTAAGTCCATGTACGGTATTCCTTGGTTGATGCGTTTGCAAAAATGCACGAATAGTGGAGCAACAGTTCTACGTAAATGTAAAATTGTCGCGTAGGTTTGGTCACTGAGAGGGCGAATTCACAGGAACTAAGTCAATCCAGCAGTTCCATGAAGTGCACGTGACAGACAAACAAAAGGGCGTGTAAACGCTACTTAAACCTTTATCGAGAAAAACGAACAGGTCAAAACACCCGTCATGGTAGCTCAGTGGTTGTGGCGTTACGCTGCTCAGCACGACGTCACTGGTTCGATTCCGGTCGCAAAGAGCGTATTCTGATGGAGGCGGAATGTAACACCGCCCGTGTAGCGTGAATTGAGTACACGTTAAAGAACCCCAGGTGGTCAGAATTTCCCCGGAGTGCCTCAACTGCAGCATGCCTCCTAATCAGGTTTGGCATTCAAAACACTAGAATTTAGTTTTTTACGAGATAAAAACGGCCCATCACCTGCCAAAGCTCTTGAAAGGCTCGAAATGCCAATTGCAGCGCAGCCGTTTGCTGCAGGACCGCTCCGCGCGACATCGCAGGGTCAGGTGCCACGGGACCTCGGAGAGCGGCGGGAAGCTCGCGCAAGTCCGACTCGAAACACTGCAGCAGCGTCTCGAGCCTGCGCCGGGAGGCCTCGTCCGGGTCGAAGTGGCCTCGCTCGTCCACGAACAGGGCTTCCAGTAGGGCACGGTAGAAGCGCACCGCGTAGCGCGCCAGCTGCAGCGAAAAGCCCGTGCTGTTGCCCGGCACGGAAGTGTTGAACAGAGCCGCCGGCACCAGCACGCGGCCCAGCGACCGGTCGTACCTGGCGTGCACCGAAGACGGCCGTATGGGGGCGTCGCCGCTGGCGGCGCCACCTGCGAAAGTATGAATGCAACAGCAATGTTTGGGTGGGTGGGTGCCTGCGCAGTCGAAGAGTGAATGATTCGAAGTCTCTCTTACAGCGAAATCGTGCTTTGCAGCTAAATTGTTTCAGCCACGTCCTCTCCTGAACTCTACGTAGAGATCAGAAGCACTTGGTACCAAACCGTCGGCCTTCAAAAGCATCTTGGATGCAATAACAAATTGTGTGCGAAGAAACATTATCATTGTGCGTTCGGCATTAAGGCATCAATCGCTCGGAATGGGAGAGTATTAAATTGTACCAACGTGGAAATAAGAGTTGAGAATGGCGCCACGTTGGAAAGCCTTATCTTCATGATGACTAAGTGCGGACAATCCAAAGCACAAGATTTAGGACGAATGAAGAATATGAATAATGCGAAGTAGGGCTGATCGAATAAATTTTAAATTGATTACCGATTAATCGTTCGTCTGTTTAGTCTATAATCGATGAATCGCTTTCGATGCGGGGTTTTTCGTCGATTAATCGATTTATGGACTTGTTTTCCGGGCGCCTTAAGAAGGCTGAAACACAGTTGTCTACTAATGCGAATACCTATTTTCACGTTTGAAAGGTGTAAACAGGATAACAAATACAAGTGTATAAACGTCTGATAAAGAATAATGTTTAATTTGTTAAAGGCAAACTATAATTGCCACTAGTGACTAGTGAAGGCACAAACAATATACAGGGTGTTTCATTTTAGCTGAAGCAAATTTTTAAAAAAGTGCCTGTAGCAGATAGCACGCTTATAACCCTTGATATAAACTACTCGATGAGGCGGCCATTACTTCCACGAGAAATGAAAACGCCTAATTGAATAATTAATCTAATTACGCTAATTACCTTCATAACTAATTATTTTAAGGCACATCTTTTAATCTACGAATTATATGCCGTTGAGTTCGCAAGGCGTATCCACTTAGAACAAATTCTCAGGACTGAACCAGTTTCGAGATATTAATTTTCAAAGTGTGCGACGAAATGCATGGGCATTCCAGTTAACATTGTGTTTCAGTGCATAGAACAGCGTTGTCCTCAAAAAGTTAATTGTTTAGTTAACCCCGTGGCGCAAACGTGAGGAAGTGTTAAAGTGAGCGTTTCGTCCAGTCGCGGCCGCTACTGATACGGTGCGCTTTGCCTGGCAAGCACGCGCGGTTGTGTGCTTCCTTATCGCCTTATGCCATAAGGATGTGTCACAATTCGAAATGACATAAAGTATGACACTTTCTTAGCCTTAGTAATGGCTTTCTTACTAGTTTTCTTTTTTCTTTCGTTGACGGGACGCAAACGCTGCCGTGGCATTATGGTTCATTGGTTCTAAGCAAACTGCCTTAAAACAGCTTTTTGCCTAGGTACCTCTTCCGGAAGTTTCTAATATTCGCCTGAAAAAGAAGACTGAATTGAACTCAAACTTTAATTAGAAGAACATTCACGGTGTTTCTGCATTATCAGAAGGATATCGGGGCAGGTCAAGAAATATGGGTTGGAGTCCATGGCAGGCACTCTCTAGTACTTCATCGATATTCCTTAAGTAGTATGTTCTCACACTATTGGTCATGAGCCACGCTACAAGCTACAAACTCACTGTTAATGAAGGTTCTTAAAAATTGCACAGTGGACAAGTAAGCACAAAAGGATTGGCCTGATAGTAAATGAGAACCACACTAAAACAAATATTGTGCAAGAATGAGGAGGTGATAAATTGAGATTAAGAGCAATGCACATCGGCGATGACCTTATTGTGCAGAGCAGATAACTGATCCATTGGAGTAGAATAAAAGGCGTGATAGTAAAAAAAAAAAAAAACTGACAGCTGCAAGCCTAATTATAAGTTGGGTTCGCTTTACGCCAGGCAGGAGTAAATAAATTTATCTTGTAGACATTGTTCGCCATCTGTCCCGACATAATTGAGATAGCGACAATTGTTTTAAGCTTAGGGTCATCTGCCGTATCGATCACCGCCTGTCGCTTACCTATTGCTATTGCCACGCGCCGTGATAACATAGTTACACCCACCGGCAATGGCGGTCTGCCATCTGGCATGCTGTTGCGCCCGGGAGACGGCTCGATAGAACTCGACGGGACTGTCCGTGCGCCGGGCCACCTGGGAGGGTCCGCAGGAGTCGTTGCCCCTCGTGCTAGCTGCGGGACCCAACTGCGAGGCTTGCCGGCGCTTGACTCGGTAGCGGTTCACGAGGACCTGCTCGTCGCTCATCCAGACCAGGTGGCCGATGTTGCGCGCGAACGCGTCCTCCAGTTGCGACAACTTCTCTGGTACGCGCGCATCGTATTCGGTGTCCCTGAAGAAGCCTGACGACAGTTTGTTGAAGCAGACCGGCAGAATGCGCTCCACTGCCATTGCGCACATCACCGACGAATTAGAAACATTGGGAAGCGTCCGGCCGCGCATGTTCTTGGCGAACAGCTGCCTTAGATGCACATGCCGTTCTGGCAAGAACGCCGACAGATGAACCAATGCCATGAACCCCATATAGTTCATGAGTGCGTGGGGCGTCAAGTCCCGTGTTACCGAGGCCAAGTAGTCACGGAGGTATCTCGGTGGCCTCAGTATGACCAAGGTGGTAGGTTGGAAGCTGGCAGCCCCGTCGAAAGCGGTGCTTAGGAAATGTATTACATTTGCGTCCAATTCAGACAGCTTCACAGCGGCGGCCAAGGGTTCAGGGTATTTCGTTCCCCCAAGGTCTATTATGCTGGGACGCGTGGAACTTGATCCCAGCCGTACAAAAACGTTTGTAGTTTCTTCGAGAATATGGGCCTTGGGGGCTTGCGTGAACTCTGAGGCTAAGTCGCGCAGTGCGGCTCGAAACAGCGATATGACTGGCGGCCGCGAAGCGCCGCTGCGCAAGAATATGTGCGTCGGCTTTCGCAGCTCAACGATTGCGTTTTCAGAATATGGGGAACCTGAGGTTAAAACCGCATCCAGAACGGAGCTCAGACCGAGGTCTCGAACGAGCTCACCGGCGAAGTTCCAAACGTCTTTCATCGTGCCATTCACGTCGCGAGGCCATTGGCGTATCGTCCATGTCTTGAAGAGTTCCTTGACGTCGTTGGCGGCCGCGTCAGCCTTGTTGCGATCAACGCACGCCTTGTATACGCCAACCTCAATACCGACGTCCTCCGCATTCCTGGATGCGAGCAATGACACAAACACATCATCGAGCCGGTCCTGGATGATGGTGTCACTGGAAACAGCGGCTCCGGCGCCAGTGGAACTGTATTGCGGGTGCGCCAGAGGCCAGGTTCCGCAAACGTGCTCGTAAAAATTCTCGCAAGCGCCTTTGCCACTGGCGTTCAGCAAGGTCTTGATATAATCGGCTTCGCGGTCGCAGAACTGCGAAGAGCAGTAGATGGTGCCTGGTGCCATGAATGTTAGTGGCGATGTTTGAGTAGTCGGTGGCAATGTAACGGAAGTCGTCAGCGAGTAGACGACGGCTAGCAGCAGCATCATACTAACGCCAACAAGACTTAAGGCGCACCCAAGCAAGGGCCATGGCGGTACTTCGTCGACGAACGTTGGTGGCACGCGAGATTCCCTGGACTCATGTCGATTCACACGGACGCGCTTGTTCTCTGTGTTTTCTGCTTGGGGTTGAGGATTTACCAACGCCTCTTGATTCTGCTGGCTACCAGGATCTAGTTTCTGCTCGGCCGCCGTTTGAACAGCGCATTTTTTCGATTTATTCTTCTCCTGGACTGCTTCTCTTTCCTCTTTGCCTGGAGTGCCCCAGGAGCCCAGTTTTCCTAGCCAGGTGGACGAGGTGTTGCTGCCAGATTGCTGAGGTTGCATTGCAGGGAGTCCTAATACCTCATGCGACTTTCTGGTGACGGCGAAGGTCGAGCTTTCTCGGCGAGGTACAGTAGGAGGAGTCGCTTGCTCTTGCATAGATGCGAGATTGGAGTGCACTGCGACATCAGTGTCGTTTGTTTGCTTCCATACTGCATCTGCGGCCAACTCCAGAGCACCTAGGGAAGCGGGAGGGCGCGGCACTTCCTCAACTGCGTTAAGTGTGTGATGCGACAACGACGCATATGGAGAAATTATTGTCATGTGCGCTTCACTCACATCAACTGGATTCATCGCCGTTGGTGGTTTGTCAACCAGGGTAGTGGACAGCTGAGTATTGGTAGCCTGAAGCCTTTCGTTAGTCTCAACATGTCTAACATCGCGTGCTAATTTGCCTGCAACTGACTTCGATCGCTCCGAGTGCCTTTCTTCGTGCAGTGAATCGGTCTTTAGGTCATGATGGGTGGGAAACACAGCCTTCTTCGCAGCCTTAGGCGTGGCGTCCGAACAGGTGATCTTTGATTTGTCTTTTCTATCAGTCTTCATTTTACCTCTCTTTGGTAGAGTGGTAAATTTCGGTGATTGTACAGCCATGCTGATCTTCCCCTTCGCTTTTCCCACGATTGATGCAACAAACGGCTGCATTATCAGAGCCGTTTTAGCAGAGGCCGCCTCGCTTTCATCGCGAATCTCTCCTAATGGCGTGCTCAAAATTTTTAGATTGTGCATGCTGGTTGTTTGCGTTGTAATCGCTCGGTCCACTGTCAGTGTCTCCTCAAAGTTATCTGTGGCTAGAGGTCCGTCTTCGCCACCCTTTATTACGTATTTTGCTTTCGGTGGTGGCTTATCCGGAGCACCTTCGCCCTCACCATGAAGCGGCTCTTTCCTCACTGGTTCGTGCCGAAGTAGGCTGCTGGATTCGGTTGAACAAGGCACTTTCGGCGCACTCACCATCGACCACTTGATTTCCGCATACTGGGTTACTGGATGCGGCGGAGGTATGTTCATCGGGCCCCGTATTGGTGGCGGCCGGAAACGTGGAAAGGGTTGTCGTGGTGTTCGCTGCTCAGGACCACCGCGCAAAGGGCCTCTCCAGATACCAGGTGGAGGCCCGGGAGGCATTATCGGGAAACGGCCCTGAAGGAGCGGCGGGCCTCCCATACGCTCAGGGAGGGGCAGAAATCTCGGTGCCGCAGGTGAAGGCGCCGCAGGACTGGGCGCTGCGGCCGATGGGCTCAGCTCGCGCCATTGCATAGGTGCACCGGGTAACGGTGCACCTGCAGCACCTATCAGCGGCCCTGATGAGCCACCTTCGGGAGGTTTTCCTTCAGCGCTAGAGGAAGGGGTAACTTCGAGGCCAGGAAACACTCCTCCCACTTCGTGAGCAGTTTCTTCCTGCGGGGGCAAAGCCACAATGCCCTGCTCAGTTTTGGGCGCATGAAGATGCTCAGTGTTGGCGGCAGCTTCCCCCTGGGGCACGTCAGTTTCCTTGCCGGAGGGCTCAGCATGGATGGAGCCTGTGCTTCCGGTCATTTGCGCCGTTTCTTCTACTACGGGAGGTAATACAGTTTCGACAGGTAAAACTGTCGCGCCTACCTGCTCCTGTACCTTGTGCTGGATATCATCACCGGCATGGTTTGAGCCCTGCACTTCCAAGACAACTCCTGAAGGCATAGAAGCGGCCGTCTTGGGCCCTGCCAGAGTGGCGTCGGTGGAAGTGGGCCGAATTCTTATCTGTAGGGTCGGTGTGACGATGGTGTGCTGACTTCCATGACAGTCGCCAAGGCGTTGTGTTTGAACAGGAGCAGCCGTCTTGGGCCCTGCTTGCCTGGTATCGGAGGTAGTGGGGCGAATTGTTATCTGTATGTCCGATGTGGCGATGGTGTGCTGATTTCCGTGACAGTCGCCAAGGCGCTGTGTTTGAAGAGGTTGCAATGCAGCGTGTTGTTGCTCCTGCAGCTGATGTAAGATTCCAACATCGCTTACATTAGAGTGGTCGGGAACGACTTCTGGCGGTACGTGAACTTCTGCCTTGTGCCCTGTAATGGCAGTGTCGGACGAAGCGCGCCGCACCGGAGCGGTAACTGATGGCGCTGACATAGCTGGCTGTGAGGTGGACTTTTTTGCTGGAACCTGGGTAGCGTGCGGAGTGACAACTCCTGGTATGGTAGACGTGGATGACCTTCGAGTTGTGTTTACCCCTGCGGCTTTGGTGGGCGTGGATGGCTTTCGAGCTGTGTTAGCCACCCCGGGTGTAGATAGCCTTCGAACCGATTGGTTTTTAGCAATGGGTGCTGGTTTTCCGAGACTACTTACGGACTGGCGACGACTGGGAGTTCCAACGTTCGGAGTGCTTGCTTTGGAAGACGACTTTGGGCTAGCGCCTACAATCGCTCCCTTTTGCAGCTGGCCAGTTACTCCTGAGGTATTTGACGGGATCGACACTGAAGACTTGCGCCTCTGTACGGTCGGTATAGCGGGTTGACGAGATTGGGTAGGGACTTTCTCCGCGCTGGATTTCGCGGCAGCAGCTTTTGCTACAGGCGTAGGTGGCCCACCCACTGATATATGTCTTGTATTCAATGGCGCTCCGGAAGCTTTACCACCGCCGCTCACTCCTGGAACGCTGTGTGCTAATTGGCTCTCCAAACCAGCGACTTCGTGCAGCAGAGTTGTCGTCATTAGTGATGGACAAACGGGAGCCGTTGCAGCACCACTAGCACTGGCAGGGGCAGTGACGGATTTCGGCAATTGACCCCCTTTTGGCGCTGCGCATGGTGCGCCACCTGAAGCCGGATGAGCTTGCGCCGCCTTGTGCGATTCTGAAGGAGCGAGTTGTGCTTTGAGCAGAGTTGTCGCCACCACCGAAGCGGGATGTGAGGAAGTGGCACCACCTTCTGTATTTGTTGGTGCACCACTTGGCCTCCCGGAACTCTGCGTTGTTCTTGGCAATGCGACTTCAGGTATTACGTCAGCAGTCAGCCCCCTTGATTTGTCACTAAGCAATTGCAGCCACGCCTGAGGAACATCGAGAAGAACTTTTTTAAGGGCAGCTACGTGTTCCGCCGGCACGTTCGCAGGAGCTAGTCCAACGTTATCTGGATGCATGGGTTTACTCGCCGTTGTGTGATGGCCGGACTGTGCAGGGACAGGCGTAGCGGTGACAGGTTTGGCTGGGACAGACTGTGTGAGGACAGATGAGACAGGGCCAGATGGGGCGGTAGCACTCGAACGTCGTCGAGTCGTGCCGGGGATGGCCGGGCCGGGGACAGCTGGGCCGGCGACAGCTGGGCCGGGGGCAGTCGGGCCGGGTACATTCGAGATATGGAGAACAGGGCCACGTACAGGCGGCCCAGGGACCGTCTGGCCAGATGCAATCGGATCGCTAACGACCGGGCTGGGGTAAACCGGGCAGGAGGCATTCAAGTCTGGTGCAGTCGGGATGGGAATAACTCTACCGGAGACAGCAGGTCCGAGGACCGAAGGGGCTGACGTCGTTGTTGCTGGTTTCGCAGGCGCCAAGCTCTCCACTGAGGGCTGGTCATTGAGGAGCTGAGCGGCAGTAACCTTAACTGGTTCGCTCTTCGGGAGTGATTCTAATGGCTGGGGAGGCGGTCCAGGTGGCGGAGGTGGTGGCGGCATATTGTGACACCCAGTGCTGCTGCTTCTATCCGCCGCGCCTGGCACCTCACCGCGACCTCTTTTAAAAGTTGTTTCAATGGTCATTTCGTTGTTCTGTTTTCGGGGAAGTATCGTTTCAATCACGGCGCGAATCGTAGATGGAAAGGTGCTGGCCAAACTGGTGCGTCCGGCATCTACAGAGACCTCGACATGTGTGGGCTTCTCTTGAGAAGAGCTCTCCATAGTTCGCGTCCGCGCGAAGCTGTCGTAGCTGATTGTAGAGTCTATCGTAGATGTAGAGCTACGCGCTGCTTGGCTTCTGGCCTGAGTGCTATCGGAGATCAAAAACTGTGTCTCCATGTTCCGGCCAAGGCTATCAGTGCTGCTTGGAGGGGACATTGTAGAGCTACTCGACGTGCTCTGGCTAAACGCTGGCGCCGCGTACGGTAAGTAACCTGGTTGCCAAGGCGGGAATGGAGCCCGTGAGGGAAAGCACGCTACATCTCCATGGAAAGGCACGACCTGCGAGCGTCAGTAATGGAATTAGCTTCAATTTTTCTTTGAACGATTGGCAGACATGGTAAGAAAAACACAACGCGGGTACGCAAAGCATTGAACACAAAGCCCTGAACTGAAATTTCTGCCCGTTAAAACGTTTCGATAAACATTTTGGTACCATTCTGTAGGCTAAAAGCAAAATACTTTCACGGCTCTTGGGGACGCGAAAACAAACTGCTCTCAGTAATAATAACAATACGTCACAAATACTCTGTCCTCCCGAAAAGCAGCGATGAAGAAATGAATGAATTTAGCATTTATTTCTTTAAGTAATAAGAACGAATTCGGGTCGAAGCGGGAGGATTGGCCGCTGCCATGTTGTTATGCAATCTCTCGGTAAGCGGCGTAAACCACCTCATTGACTTCGGGGCGAACTTCCTGGCTACAACCGAAATTTTCTGGCTGCCCAATAACCGGCGACGGGACAAGTGACGGATTGCCCTCCACGACGGTAAAGCCTGTAGCTCATCTCGGTCGCTTGTCGGCATCGACCTAAAGTCGCGTGCATGTGATTGAGCCTTAAATCAATCTACACAAGCATATTTGCAATCTGCCCCCAACGAAATGGGGCACCTGCTGTAGGCAGTCGATCCAGTGACATCTCGTTTAGCAGCAGAATGCCATAACCTCTGAGTGACTACGGTGGTTGTCAATACAGGAAATAGGCTTAACCGGTGTAATTGACCGGCAGTTTCTACGTCTTCATGCGTGATCTAGTGCAACAGAGTACTTCAGTTCACAATTGTGTAATAAGCGTTTAGCAGCTGAAAGAAGCAATTCAAGCAGAACACAGAATTTTTATCTCAATGCGGTGGCCTAAGACTGTGGTTTGATTACGATGTTCTCGTACTCATACGGAATGATGAATCAATCGTTATTAAGGGCACAGGGTAGGCCCTATACCTCCCATGTATTTTGAGCCTTATGTGAGACCCATTTTCTCAGCAACTACTGCGTTTAACGCATTTGTGTTTCTTTCATTTGATTCGCGATCATGTGTTCTTGCAGTGGAACTAGAACTAACATTATTTGTCAGTGATCAACAGTTTCGCAATTTTTTTACTAACACAGCCAGTTTTTCTTGTTTTTTCCAAAGAAAACAATTCAGAGAAAATTAACTGTTGAGTGCATGTGTACCATTCTACTTCTGTAGCTCTGCATAGGTGTCTACTTTATGCTGGCTAAAAATCAACCTGGTGTCATTTGAAGTTTTTATAAAAATGGGGCAAATGTAACAAAAAAATTTATTTCGAGATATTGAGGGTCAAAGACAAAAAACATGTTCACTTCATTTTCATTCAAAAACAAGATGCACTGAACCATTTGCCTAATAGCCACCAGCTATATAGTCATTGCCAGAGTCAGCGTTTCGCTTCTTTGCTTGTTTTCTTGTTTCCCTCGCTTGTTTTGTCATGTGTTCGGCCTCTCTCTTGGCAAAATACAGTCGACGAAGGTGCACTTCACCGAACCACATGACAGTGTTAAGCCCTCGTGATATGCCAAATACCTTCAGGACGTTAACTCTTGCCATGCAACCTTCATTGAACGTGACACAGCATCAAAATTGGCAGTTTTGAGCATCTCCCTTCCAAGGAACACATTTTCGGTGTGCGCTCCCACACGACATGGTTAAATGACTCATTAGCATTTTGTGTCTTGCCGTGTAAGCACTTTTTCAGCAGGTCTGGGTGAGCCAACTGTTGGAATATTGGCTTAATGGCATGGAGGACTAGTGCAGGCAAGTATTCTTTGTGCACAAAAGGCTCCTGTGCCAATTGAGCCTTGTTGTATACACACCAAGTGCCGGCATCTTTTGGACAGAACCCGTGACTTGGGTCGATATCCGTAGCCAACATGTGAAAATATGTTTCCCAAACAGCTTTCCACATGCTTTCCAAGTCTCCAGTGTTTATTCTTATGGCTAAGCCATAATAGGTTTGTATTTTGTCAATGCAAATGTCAGTCAACCGCCCCCGTCCTGACAGACCTTTGCCATCAGAAAGCTTTGTGCCCTTGCTTTCTTTCTTCAACTTTCTTAGCCTGGCACCCATTCTCTTTTGTACGTGCCCAATGCACTCTTCTTTCGTGATTTCCACAAAATTTAGTTGTGGAACAAACATGAGCGATTGCTAGGTTGTGCTAGGTGAAAAAAGGGGGCGTCGCTGCTCGTCACTTGGTTTTGAAAACCTGGTCTTTTTGGCTCAATAAAAACGCGGAAAAACATGTGGGGCACAGGATATTGTTGAGGAAGGCCTGAGCCTTCCAAAAAAGTGAAAAAAAAACAAAAATCTAATTAAAAAAAATTTGCCCTACCCTGTGTCCTTAAACCGAATTCGTATAAGGCTCCATATTAAGAAGACGAGAACACGGTGAACGCAGGGGCCCGATTAACCGAGCAATGACCTCGCTGGGAGTATTAAGTTCTATTTTCACGTTTCAGCTTCATGCCTTGACAATCTGCTTGGCATGCGAGCTGCATTGAAAGCAGACATAAGCTTCAGTATAAATCGTTTCTGGCTCCAAGCTAGGTCTTTTGGAAGGCTCCTTCCCAGAGGCGCCGAGTCGCCGTAGTCATCCTTTCGATTTCGCCGCAAAGCCTTAGCCAGCCATGTCCGCGGAAAATTGTGCGCGTATGCCGATGAAGGGCCGCGGAGAGTAGAGCGCTTAAACTCTGCCCGTTCCTGTTTGCGGTACTGATAGAGAATCAAATTTTAGTACTAGGTCGCCGAAACCATCACCTTGTTAAATCATTTCTGCAAGGTCGTTTAGCACGCAGATGGGAACCTACCCTTCTTGTCTTGGCACCTCGAGTGCGTTTTTTGTTGGTTATAATTATTAACTAATTCATTGATCGAATCAAGCCGTTTACCATGTGACCATGTTTGGGGGAAGACTCCGTAATAATTTTGACCACCTGGGGTTCTTTAACGTGAACTTAAGTCGAAGTACACGAGCGCTTGCGCATTTTGCCTCAGTCGAAATGCAGTCTCCGCCGCCTAGCTGGAATCGAGCCCGCTACCTTGTGCGTAGTTTCAGAACGTCATAGCAATTGCGCCACTTCAGCGAGTACTTGTCTACCTGCACGCGTACGTCTCTCTGATGCCGATCGCACTGTAAACTGCTTGAGCACCTGCGCACCAGGATCTACTAAGAACTGCGGCGAAGCCCTCAAATATAACGGTCGACATGAACGACCCTACTGGGGTCATTGCATTGCAGCGCGTTACAACTGCCTCTACGGCTTCAGTTACCGCTACATTGACCTCTCCGGAACTTTTCACTTCTGACCTTGAGCTCATACTGCGCTAAACCGTGAAGTTCAACTTATCCGCCAGTCCCTGCGCTTACTTCCTTCAAGAGGTTCGGTTAGCGGCGATCTATAGGCCTATAATGTCGCCACTTCGTGGAGGTTCAACAAGTAGAGACATAAGCGAGACGGAACAGTACCCAGCGCGTTTTCTTGTGTGTCCGGCGCAGAGAAGAATGGTGATTCATTCAATATGTGCCCACAAAAAACAAACCATGGCTGCTTACATATTAGATGCGAAGCAGCTTATGGTCGAGGCTATGTCCCTCCCTCCCTCCGCCGTGCGGCGTCCACTTCCGGAAGCCAGAACCGGAAGCCGGCTTCCGCTTCCGGTTTCACTTCCGTTTCCACTTCTGGTTCCGGTTTCACTTCCGGTTCCGGATGCCAGCTTCCGGCTTCCGGAGAACGCTTCCGGCGTTTTGCCCGAATGATCTCCCGGTAAGGGACCTTACCTCCCGGTGCTTCGCCCACTCATCATCACTCACTTCGTCCTCTCATTCTCCTCATAACCTCTCCTCTCGGCATTCCTCCTCTCCTCTCCGGATTGCGCAACGAATACCAACACCTGCGGCTCCGCGCGCGATAATGCAAAGCAGCTTAGGTTAGAGGCGCGACGGTAGGCGCCCCAGAGGCACCGGCAACAGTCACCAACGCCGCGCGCGTTCGGTGCGAACGCGGGAAAAACGCCGACGGCGTCGACAACAGTTCTGCGCGCTGCTGGTGCTGCTGCATGTCCAAGTTTATACAACTACATGAGTCGATTCCATGGCTGCTTCGCATACTACTCAGGGTTCCCCTACGTGAAGATGGTGTAACTTTTAGAGCTGTGTTTCCCCGAAAATTCATTTAGCCGTGTCTTGCATACAGCACGGCCAATCTACCGAGGCGTTCGTTTTGGCGACGCCTGATCAGCGGTCAAAGTGACAAGACCGTCAATGCAGACGCGATATAAGCATGGTGAACGTATGTCTGAAGATTACTCATTCTTGGGCTAGCATGTCTGCCTTGTATGCACTGAAGATGAACGAGCGCAAATATTCAGGTAAGGAGACTGATACTGTCATAATAGTTTCTACAGTTGTCCTTGTCCTGATGTAAGTGCAAGGAAAGGCAACACATGCAATACGATAGATTGAAGTAGTGGTTCTATTGTCTGTGACACGTAAGCGTCCTTGTCCCACATATTCTTGCATGAAGAATATGTGCAAATTGAAGGCGAACATGGGGCAGCAGTACATCGCGAAGTTTGGCACTCACTTCGGCTCACTCGGCGTTACGTCACGTTACTAAATGGGGCCGCGCAATCTGTAGCAGCATGGCATACGGCCAAGGGTACCTGAGCGAGTGCTTAAGCATCGCGATGTTCTGCTTCGACGTGCTCACCTTCTGTGTCATGATGCCACGACAGGAGCACCTTGTGGGAAACGAAACCGAAACTAGTTTGTAGAAAACTATTCTAGTACTTAAATCCCCTTAGTGCTAACCAGTGCTGCCAACCTCCTGAGCCAGATTTCCTTTAACTCGGATGAGAAACTTCCTAGATTTCGCAACAAGCGCTTGTTCAGTTCATGAATATGATTTCTGTAATGACAACACTTCATGGTATGCTTAGTTACTGCAAATTTTATAGCTGAAAATTTTTTATAAGCTCGTATTTCTTGTACTTTTTGAATTGTCGATTCAAGGCACTCAAGCTGAAATGATGTCGCAATGCAAGTTGTTAGGCTAACGATACTGCCTCTTGCTTGAGGCCATATTCATAGAAGAAGACGGCAGCACGGGTATACTTCGTTGTGCATTGGAAATGATTTTGCACCAAGAGCATCGTGCCAAGATTGCACGGAACCAGATTCGAATTATAAGTAGGGCGCCGGACCTGCCTTACAGGATGTCTTAGTGCCAAAACAATGCGCCACATCACAGCAGCAATGTAAAAGATGAAGTTTTATTTTTTGCCTGCCTTGTACTGACGTCCCACCATAACAGACTAAAAATCCTGAAGTAGGCAAAGAATGCTAATCGCATTAAAAATATGGGGTTAATCTTAATGCAATTACCATTATTTATTACTTTGGGCGTTTTGAGTCTATCTGCCTATCTATCAATGTTTTCTTTTCATCAGCCTATTTTTATGTCCACTACAGGACGAAGGCCTCTCCCAGCGATCTCCAATTACCTCTGTCTTGCGCTTAAGGACCTTACCCGAGAAAGTGTAGCAGCTGTGTTGAAGAATAAAATGCAGAAGACAAACGTAATGTTCAATAGCCTGGCAAGGGAACAAGAATTCATCATCGCCAGTCAGCCTCTAGTATGCGCAGGTGTAGGTTTATCTAGATCATAAACGCACAGGGTACCCTGATCATGAGAAGAAAATTTACAGAAGAATAAAATTGCCGATACTAAGGGGGAAAAAAACCTGAGCTGGGGAGGCCATAAAATGCGTAGGGCAGATAACAGGTTGGGTGCTAATAAGATAACAGATAATTTGCTATCCTTAGCCTTTGTCCTACAGTGAACCTAAACCTAGGCTGATGATTGTGAAAAAAAAATGGGTTGGAGTACATACGGCAGGTACATATACGAAATCCTGACTGGAAGATCACCACTATCGTTGAAAAGAAAATAGTATAATCACTTTATTCTACAGGTTCGGGCATCTGGGGCAGCAACTTGGATATTAACACAGAAACTCAGGAACAAGTTAAGGGCCGCGCGATGAGCGATGGAACGAAAAATGTTAGGCGTAAGGTTAAGAAACAGGAAGAAATCGGTGTAGATCAGAGAGCAAACTGGGATA
This sequence comes from Dermacentor silvarum, assembly GCF_013339745.2. Classification (NCBI taxonomy): domain Eukaryota; kingdom Metazoa; phylum Arthropoda; class Arachnida; order Ixodida; family Ixodidae; genus Dermacentor; species Dermacentor silvarum. The sequence continues at coordinate 118,227,684 of NC_051161.1, forward strand.
GCCGATATTCTAGTTGACATTAAGATTGAAAAAAAATGAAGCTGGGCAGGCCATGTAATGCGTTGGGCAGATAAACAATGGATCTTTAGAGTTATAGAATGGCTGCCAAGGGAAAGGAAGCGCAGCCACGGACGGAAGAAAATTAGGTGGGGTGATGAAATTAGGAAATTTTCACGAGCAAGTTGGAATCACATATCTTCCAGGCAGGGGTAATTGGAGATCGCTGGAAGAGGCCTTCGTTGTGCAGAGCCCATAAAAACAGGCTGATGATGATGATGACTTGCAAGGCATATTCACCTGGAACAAATATTGATGTTGCACGGGTTTAGAGATATGCGCCATCAAACTAGCGGTAAAAATGCAATGTGTCCCACTGACGTTTTCAACAAAACGCTCTTTTGTGCATTGAAGCACCAAAGTAATTAGAACGCCCATGTATGTCATCGCACATTTTGGCAACAATTATTCTCGAAACCAGTGCCATCCTGAAAATTCATTCAAACTGGATTTCCCTTGGGAGCTCACCGGCTACAATTCGTAAATGGCAATAATTGCCGTAAAAATTGATTAAACAGTTAATTACTCATTATTGTTAATTTGTCAATTATGCATTTCGATTTTTAGTCGGAGTAATGCCCCCCGCTTCGAGTAATCCAGCTCAAGAACCGCGATTATGGTATCTGCCATAGGCGACTTTAAATAAATCCCTCATATGTCCTACACATTATACGAATACCGGCATGTTTATCATCTTCCCAATCTACACCGCTGCCTTCCTCTCTCTTAACGTTGTGTGTACATTTTTAGTTCGGTTGCTCGTTGCGGAGTACTTAATTTCTTCTCAAGCTTCTTTGCTAACCTCCAAGTTTCGGCCCCGTATGTTAGTAACAGTAGAATGCAATGATCGTCCACGTGTTTTTTTTCTTCAAGGATAGCGGTAAGCTGCTGGTCATGTCTCCGTACAATAGCAGCCCCATCTTTGTATTGCCATTGGTGAAATGCGAACTTGCCAGTCATAACGCCCACCCGAGTAAAAACGAATCCGCATACCTGCGTGCCAGGGGGGAGTTTCAGGCTTTCGGTGTTTACTGCGGGCTGCATTTCTGTCACTGTGGGTAGCGGCATGCCATCCTCAGCGAGAAGCTGGCGCCTCTCGGCAGCAGCGCTGCTGAGATGTTCCACTGCGTACGGGCAAAGAGAGCAGCGCGAAAAGAACTAGTTATTGCTGCGAAGCGAGAAGCCGAAAATAAACATCGTTACTTAACACCTATCTAGTACTCGAAGGCTCTAGGACTGCTCTGACGTGAAATAAAAAAAATATCATTAGGCATTAAGCTCTAAATACAAGAAAAATGCGTGAGCATTATGTCGCCCCTCTTCGACGTCGCGGATCCCCGATTTAAACCGCGTTCACTACATCGATAAATGTTATTCACGCGCTCACGAGACACCTCCTGCCCCTTCGAAGCGTGAATACCAGCCGACGGTGGCCCGGAGCAGATCACCAAAAGTTGCACTTCACTCCTCAGAGAGGCAGGGCGTGTGTCGATTACATTGTAGTCCACTGTTGTAGACTAAGAAATAGGCCCGAGAAGACGTCCGCTATATCTATGACGTCACAGAGACCTGGTGTGGAAATTAAAAGGTGATGCCAGTACCCACTATTCAATTTTGCCTCATTTCTGGCCTATAGGGGTCATGCGCTGTCCTTATCAAGTCCGGAATATTGCTGTACAACCGGCACGGTGAATAGCCGCGCTTTATCTCTATCCGCTAATCTCCAGCAGCACAGTGGAAGCTGTGAATAGGACAACAAGAACGGCGCACTGGACGTCACGAGAATACTGCGAAGCGTTCTCTAGGTACAGATACAGGTACAGGTGACATTTCCTTATCTCTTGTAAAAGGGTAATTAACTAATACAGCTCACCTAATTGTTCTTTTTAGTGTCCCTTTTATGTGCATGCACCCAATGTAAGTTCGAGCCTTACGGACGTCCAACGTCTAACGGTAGGCGCTGGGCACGTTTGGGCCCAGCAACCACCGTGAGACGTCGCTGGCTGCCTCCGTCCAACGTCTAACGGTAGGCGCTGGGCACGTTTGGGCCCAGCAACCACCGTGAGACGTCGCTGGCGCTCCGGAGGCAGCCAGCGACGTCTCACGTCGGTACAAGGGTGACACCAAGGGTGACATACAAGGGTGACACCAACTGTACTTCTGAAACGCCCTATTAAGGCGAGAGCCTTATATGTCTCATCGTTCAGTCGACCTTCAACGTCCTTGAGCGAAAACCGTGTCGCCGAAGCGAAATCGTACACGATGACGACACGGTACCGACCCGGCATCGTGTCTTGCGCTCAAGCAACAATGGTGATGGCGTGCGGATCGCCGTCGTCAACGTCTTCTGTGAGTAAGCAAGCAATGCTCGCGTAACAATTCCCATGGTGCGCGGGTGAAAGTCGTCATCGTGTTAAGATTGAGTTAATTCGGTCACTCGAACCCATGACCTTCGGTGGGAGTCGAACCCTCGAACTTATGTGGGTGTGGAAACCACCACCTTTGGCGTTAAGGTGAAATTAATTAAGGCACAGTTAATTATTATAGTTCAGGCACTCGAACCCACGAAATTTGGTCAGAAAAAACGAGTGATAAGAAGTAACAACGCATTCGAATCACAATGTCAAGTGATTTAATGAATGTCTCTCGAGCGCACAGGCTTTCGCCTTCACCCTCTTTGGCGTATGCTAAAGTGAATCAATTTTTGTTCCATGGATCGGTGGATTTGATCCGTGGATGAGCTCAGCCGCCTAGCGGTTCGTGTGCGTCCGTGGCACCGGACCTAAAGCACTGAGTAAGCTCGCTTCCTCTCCACTCACCTTCAAGCAGCGGTTCACCCCCCTGCGGTACCGAGGCGGCCGTCGTGGCACTGAGCGGTTTCCCGCGGCTGCCTGGTGGTAGTAGCGTCGCCTCGGTTGGCGTCCCTGCAGGGGACGGCGCAGCCGTGCGAGAGTGGCTTCGTGGCGTCTTCGAGGCCGACAGGTCCTCTGCGAATGGCTGCGAGGAGCGACGCTGAGCCATGACCGGCGGCTTCGTTCCCTCCTGGTTGACGGCTCTGGCTGCACGCGGAGGCACGCGCCTGAACATGATGATGATTCCACATGTGGTACCTACCCACTACAGGGGATGCATGAAGAAGCGGGTAGTAGAATAATAAGATAAGAGGCGAGAGGATAGCAGTAACAGTGTTAATGAGAATATTAAAGATGAAGTATTTCACAAGTTTCATGAATACTTCCTCAGGAATAGAGGATACAGAACAACGCGTCGCTTATCTGTCAATCCATGAGAGAGAAAAACAGATGTAATTGAAAGATGAAAATAAATATCGTCAAAGTCCACCTGACGATGACTGTGGACCACAATGCGTTTAGCATTGAATCCATATCGTGGCACAACGTATTTTCACGGTGTACATTCTAGCTGGACTCCTCTTTCGCGCTTCCGTAAGAACACTCAGCACCCGCCGCGGTGGCTTAGCGGCTATGGCGTTACGCGGCTAAGGACCAGGTCGCGGGTTCAAATCCCGTCCGCGGCGGCCGCATTTCGATGGGGGCGAAATGCAAGATACGGCCGTGTCCCGCGCATTGGGGGCACGTTAAAGATCCCCTGGGGGTCAGAATTGATCCAGAGTACACCACTACGGCGTGCCTCATAATCAAATTGCGGTTTTGCCATGTAAAGTTCCATAACGAAAGCCTAGCTGAGCCACCTCCAAGCCTGCTCGTGACCTGCGAAATGCATGGCGGGCAGGTGCGCTCCAACGCCGAGTTCCAACACCGCTCGCTAAAGCGTAGGTGTAAAAGACGTTCATTAAAATGCGGCGCATGTCCAGTGTATTTTACCTCCCCCTGGTTGCAACAGCTTTTCACTTATTCTGACTGCTCGCTCACATGGTAATCTAGATATTGCAACATCTGCCTTTTTTTTGGCTTTTACCTTGCGTTCCATGTTTTCAAATATGAATTTACTTTAGTTTACCCAGTGCCGCCCGATTCTTGGCCTATCCCCCTTAGTGGGTGGGAGCCAGGACAGAGATGCATCATCATCATCATCATCATCATCATCATCATCATCATCATAATCATCATCATCATCATCATCACCACCACCACCACCATCATCATCATCATCATCATCATCATCATCAGTGTATTTCTGACGCAGCTTGCTAAAGCATCTGGTTGCTGTTCTTGAGAAACACCTTCGAACGTGGGCTTGATTTCAGCCAGCATCCTAGAAATATAAGGGACATTTTTTCGTCATTTTAGAGTGCCTCGTTCCTATTCAGACATACCTAAAAGGTGAAGTCTAGGGTTGGCCGGAAACACGCCTTGCGAGGAAAGAACATGACGCATATATAATAAAGACCATCATGCATTCGTTCATTGTGAACAAGGCCTCCATATTGGGCGCTGAAACGTCAATCTGTTGTTCTGTGTTTTTCAGCTGGCGAGTGTACGTTTATTCAGCCATACCTAAAAGGTGTCCCAAAATTCACGCTAGATTTGAATTTTGCGTCATTTGTGCGTTAAAGGGTTGCCAACGAAAAAAATAGGAGAGCTGGACAGGTGACATTGCAGAGTTATTAAAATGGAGTGTTACAGGAAAGAACAGCGCGATTTTATTGTTGAGCAATAAAAAAAATAATGAAGGTGTGGCAGCTACAGTTCACAATTTTCGTCGAAAATATGGTCGCAATAGTGATTTAACTCCATCAACTCTGAAGAGATTGGGGTTTTTCGAAGTCAAAGGTTTAAGCCAACAAACCCACGAGCCCCCCCCGCCTTGAAGGAGGAAATTCAGCGGTGTATCTAAGAAATTCAGCCACACTTTTGCAAAACGGTCATGGAAAATTTCAACAAACGAGTGCGTAAGCACCAGCAAAGCCGTGCAGACCATGTACCCGATATGCTATTCCATGCTCAACCCTATACTGTATATTGCGTGAATGAATAAACAAAATTGCAATTTTAGTTGTAAACCTGTGTTTTATGTCAAAATTACTTCTCGCGTGAATTTTTGGGAGACCCGTTATTTAATCAAGGTGGTTTCAAAGACGTTCACTGAAGAGCGGCATACGCTTACAGGCACTTACCTAGTAGTTCTAAGAGCGTTAGCGTCGCATAAATAAAATAGCAGACGCTCACATCCTCGCGAGCGCGGGCGCTGTGCTCGGCACGCGCCCGCACCGGCTAGCGTTCGACAGGTTGTCTGAGACATCCCTGACGTGTCCCATCTGCTCTCGTCGGAGACCTGTCGAGACCCACGGGTTCGCACTGTCGCCCGTCGCCAAAAAGACCAGCGCAGAGTGAGTTGCACACACCCAGTACTCGAAGTCGGCGCCAAACAGTTTCTCCGGACAGCGCTACCCACCCAGTCCCGCATCTACAGCGACCCATGTGGGCGTGAAAGAGGTTCGTTGAAGGGTGGTACATATGTACACGTTGCCACATGCTCAGCGACCCAAGCTGGTCCAACGATTGGTCCCGAACCCTGTTCCCTCAGCACAGCAGCACGATGCACTACCCATTCGACCATGCACTACCCGGTGACCCAGGTGAGCGGGAAAATGGTTAGATAGATACAAGGATAGCTATCGTAAAGTTCGTGAGGTACACAGAGAAGGCTAACGCATTAAAAACGACGCAAACAAAGAAATGATAAAAAAGAGAAACCATTGTAGCGCCCGTGTTGTCTCGTTCTCTGTCCTTGCTCTGATTGCTGCTCTACAATGGCTTCATCAAATGTTCACCAACTCGCCCGAGAACAAGTTATAAACATACATGAAATATGTTAGGCAGTTATAAAATGCAGTTATAAAGATGCATGCAATAAAGCTTGAAATTTGCGTGATAATCTCGTAGAAAAAATAATGATGTCAAATTAGCGCAGCTATCCTTTCGGTGTTAGAAATGAAATCGCACAAGGCTAGAAAACAACCCGCGGCTAAACCGAGGAACAACACTCCGAAAGAAAGTGTAATTACTGACGTCTATGGAAGTCCAAGATGGCGAAACGAACCTTCGAGAAATCTGGCTGATACTGCGGGTGCATAACGAGGCCCGCGTTCATAGATGCCATTGATAATTCCATATATGTCACATTCCCACAACGAAATGGCGGCGAAAAATGGGGTTGAGTGATAAGAAAACGCCGAGAAAATACTGGTAATGCAATAATAAGAATTGATTTCTGGCGCTGTACGTACCAAGACCGTAGTGAGGGACTCCGGTTTAATTCTGACCACCTGGGGTCCTTTAACGTGCACAGTCCGCGGGCGTGTTTCTGTTTCGCCCCCGTTAAAATGGGGCCTCCACGGCTCCGCGGCAGTTATTCGATTCCGCGCTCTTGGGCTTAGCAGGGCCACGTCAAAGCCACTACGCTGCCACGGCGGGTGTAAGTACATCAAAGGGACATTAAAGGAAAAATGCTTTCTTCGGTATCAGTAAACTACGATTCTACCATATAAAGAACACCACTCTTACCACGATAAGACGCTTGCCACGATAAGACGATAAACCAGAAAAAGCGCACTAACAAAGGCGGGTGGCGACGCCTCCTTGAAGTTTCTGCAGCAGCTCGCTGTGACGTCACGGATTCTGACAGCGTCTTTTAGGGCCTAGTTCATTCTTTAGCGATAAAGATAGGCTACATTGTGTTCTAAAGGAGTCATATTGAACATGGCGAGCTTCGGCAACTTTTACTGAGCTAAGGTGGCCTAAAACACACACACACACACACACACACACACACACACACACACACACACACACACACACACACACACACACACACACACACACACACACACACACACACACACACACACACACACACACACACACACACACACACACACACACACACACACACACACACACACACACACACACACACACACACACACACACACACACACACACACACACACACACACACACACACCACACACACACACCACACACACACACACACACACACACACACACACACACACACACCACACACACACACACACACACACACACACACACACACACCACACACACACACACACACACACACACACACACACACACACACACACACACACACACACACACACACACACACACACACACACACACACACACACACACACACACACACACACACACACACACACACACACACACACACACACACACACACACACACACACACACACACACACACACACACACACACACACACACACACACACACCACACACACACACACACACACACACACACACACACACACACACACACACACACACACACACACACACACACACACACACACACACACACACACACACACCCACACACACACACACACACACACACACACACACACACAATTAGAAATGGGTGACGTCAAAGTGACGTAACAGCGTTTGGGATTCTGCGCGAAATTCAAAAACTGATACTCGGACCTGGGTTTCTTTCTTCTAATACTCATAATAAGCCTATTATTTCGAACTTAACGACGACAGAGTTTTCAAAGAAGGCTTTATCCATCTACACTGATTTAGTGTTTTGCTGTTGGTGTCCCTTAAAGTCCTCATTCTCTTATGGGATTATTTACTTAACAAAAGAGGAATAACAAGAAGCACACATGTTGATTAAGTCTCACTATACTAAATGAAAGTAGAAGAAATTCAACGCTGTACAATGAAGAGGTAGGGAGATGAATAAAGATGTTAAGCGTGCAACATACGCTGCCGTGGACATATCACCCAAATATTACAGTTGTGTGCGGCACGTGTTCACAAGAGGAGAACTAAGTAACCGTTTTCACAAACAGCCCCGTTTCGAACAAAGGTCTGGTCCTGTCCTATTTCGGAGCTGCTTCCGGTGGCTACCATGTTTCGTCATTTAGAAGATTCCCATTGACGGCTGCTATTGGCTGATAGATGATGTCAGCCGAGAAGGTTGTTTGGATCACTGCACTTCTTCCTACAGTTACTGTGTATATTAATAGACGCAGTTCACTAAAGAGGCTGAAGTAAACGAAAATCCGCGTTATGAATTCCGATAAGAATTATGCTCTCCTGGAAATGCCGACTATGGTCTGACCCCATTCGGCCGTGCCCACCCACGTAGGAATTAAACTTTGGCCACACTGCTTATCGGTTGTCGCAGCCATCCGGTCAAACTAACTTCGATTAGTTTTGAACACTCGACTTGCCTCGAAGCACTCAAAACTTACGCGCAGATCACATGTACACTACGCCTGTCATTCCTCGCGATCAATAGCGGTTAGCCCCTACGCGTGCCAGCCCGCACTCACTCCCGTTGCTTCCTAGGCGAAAATGTACCAAATTGTCTTTTCAAAGACACTAATTTAAATTGTTTACAGGAACCGCACTAAGAAATGTGACGTTAATTCGAGCACTTGTGGACGTGATTGACGAACACTTGTTGACGTGAACGCGGAGAAACGCGGATGGCATGGGCAGCAGCTCTGTGCGTTGCCTCGTTGGTGCTGCTACAGTTTCTTTCATTCATTATCTCCCTCTCATTTTATCTTTCTCTCTGCTGAGCATAGCGTGCGCCGCGCGCATGCTCTCCTTCCCTCTTCTTAACGTCCGATGTCAAGGCAACATGTGCACGGCACGGAGAGGAGGCAAAGCACACGCCGCTCCGCGAGGTGGTTGTTAGGCAACTCAGGTGACTCATCGCTCAGCGACGTTTTTTCCCGACGCGTTACGGACTTACGGCCCGCTTAAACAGTTGCGCTGTTAATACTCACAACGGAACTGCGCGACCGCTGCGTTATCGGCAGCAGAACGGCCGCACCTACGCTGAACTTCCACATTCCTTCATAGACACAAACATGCTCGCACACACGCATGAGACCTTTTACGTATATGCGCCCTACCTCCAGTCCGGAGGAGTCGCAGCGCCGGCGACGCTCAGACTAGACGTACCTCCGCTGCTTCCACCTCCGTCCCTGCCCCGTGCTTGTCGTTTTGCTACTGAAAGTGTGTGACAACTCTTCGCACCTTCGCGGAACGATTGAGAGTGTTTGCAAGGGAGCTGTGGGAAGCCTGGCAGGCGAGCTCGAAGCATTCTGCGCTATGAGAGCATATCTTTCACTTGCACTGTCGACGCCGTAGGGTCTGGCGTCTGACCCTTCTCGCACAGGTGAGGAGGGTCAGGCGTCGCCAGACCCGGAGGCGCCAGTGATATAGCGCGAAGCGAGCGTGATCATTGCCTAGTGCTGAGTTTGGTCGTTTCATCCTTCCTTTGCAGCATGCGCTCGACATTTATTCGTACCGCGGAACTCCGACACCGAGGAACTCCGACACCGAGGAACTCCGACAGGTTCAGTTTCCAGCGCTGGTCTTCCAAAATGGTGATGTGAGCGGGACTTTCAGCAGTTCCCTTGTATCGTAGTTAGGTTAGGCATAATTTACGTGATGCTTTTTTATACTGTACTAGATTGATTCATTATTGGAGTTTATTGGATACTGTATTAGTGTCGCGTACTATTTCTCTTGCAATGTAATCTTGGAAAGCAAACCACAAAGCGTCAGGAAAGTGAAGTGAACGTGAAAGTGAATCGAGTGAAGAGCTAGTACTCTAATGGTGTTACTATGATTGCGTTTTGGATGTATTCAGTTAAATTTAATTTTTCGGTGACGTTTTTCAGCTGTACGTTTGATAATCGCGCCGCATGCTCACGATATGCTCATATTTTATAATTGATTTTTTCGACATTGTGAGGCACAGAAAACAAGAGGCTCGTTGCATGTTCAATACTGCGTCATTTTTCTTGAATACTGGTCGCTAGTCATCCCTGTTCATGTTGCTGTATATCCGACTGATGTTCTTTTTTGTATGCATTCATTGTTAGTACCCCAGATCAGGAGGTCGCCGATATTGCGCGCAAGATCACGCGGATTGTGTTAGGCGGCAACCTTTACGAAATTAACTCTTACGTTGCGGCACCGGACGGAGTGGCCCGGGGCGTCATTCATGGAATCGACCCGGATACCCCGCCCGAGGAGCTTATGACCCATCTAAGGGTGAGGACCCAAGGCGGGGAAATCGTGCAAGCCCGCATGCTGGGAAAGACCAAGACGGCCGTGATCACGTTCAGCTCTCACGTAGTTCCACGATACGTCTACTACTACGGAGGGGAGACCGAGTGCCACCCCTACAAGCCCACAAAACAAATCTGCTACGTGTGCCAGCGCATGGGACACCGATCGGACGTCTGTCCTACCCCGAACATCAAGATATGTCTAGCTTGCGGGACGCACGACCCCACGGACGACCACGAGTGCTCGCTCAAGTGCGCAGTCTGCGGCGAAGCCCATGCCACGGGGTCTCGCGAGTGCAAGCAAAGGCTGAAAAACAACAGTACTACCACCAAAAAGCATCCTCCGCCCGGAAGGTGGACGGAAGACTACGACAATGGTGGAGGAAGGACAAGGCGAAGCCACCTGCGGTGGTTCAGCTCGGAGTCGTCGGCGAGCCGTTCGAGGTCCCGGGCCCAGTCCAGGTCGAGGTCCCGGTCCAGGTCGAGGTCCCGGTCCAGGTCGCGATCCCAGTCCCAGTCCAGGTCCAGGTCCCGATTCCGCTCGGAGTGGCCAAAGCCAGGAGAGAAGCAAGGGCAGCGGCCGCCTTCTACCTCGTCATGCACGTCTAAGCAGAAAAACAATTCGGGCAAGAAGAAACAAGCCAACAACAAGGTGAGCCGGAATCAGTCTAGTACCTCCTCCGCTCAAAATACCAGTGACAATAGTAACTGCTCCCCAGAATGTACGCGCATTAGGGAAGAAAATAAAAAACTCAAAGCTCAGGTTAATGACCTAAATCAACGCATGCAACGCTTAGAAGCGATGCTAAGCAAAACAAACAACAACACACAGGCAGGGCCGCAAAGCGGAACGAAAGGCTACCAGCCCACCATTTCCATTCCTCCCCCCTCAAGAACCACCACGCCCTCCTCGCTCCCTGGTGCTGTCTCGGCAGCAGCAGGCCTGTCAAGTGTAGTCACCCTCGAAAGCATTTATGCTACGATGCAGCAGATGCTTTACCAGATGGGCGAATTGAACAATAAAGTCAAGGAGAACACACTAAGCAGTGAAGACCTTGAAAGAAGAATACGCAAGGTTGAGTTTGGCTCGCGCAAGCGGGTTGACGACGAGAACAACAACACACGCGTCAAGGCTTACAGGCGCATAAACAATACGGGTGACGTCAGCGACGCCGACAACTGCGACGGCGGCGGCATGAACGTCAGCAATGGCTAACACCACACGCAGCGCCCACGAACACCTCGAGATCTGGCAGTGGAATTGTCGCTCTTTCAACAAGAAGGCAAGTTCGCTCCAGCTCTTCATCCAAAACCACCCATACCCCCCCGACGTCATCTGCCTTCAAGAGGTCGGGAACCAGCCCATCAAGCTACGGGGTTACTACGTAATTAGACACGTGGGATCACCAAAGGTTGCGGTTTTAGTTCACAAAACGGTGACGGCCGTGGGTCAACATTATCAACATCATGACATTAACCACGTGCTAGTGGAAGTCCTCCCGCAAAAGAGGGGTAGACGTAGCACTTTCATCTTGAATTTGTACAGTCCGCCGAAGGCTCAAAAGGACGACTTCCGCAACATCATTTACGACAGCGCGAGAGCCGCTGGCTGCAACCAGCTGGTAGTGGTGGGCGATATGAACGCTAGACACACGGCTTGGGGCTACCAACAAGACACGCAGAAGGGGAGGTCGCTCATCGATGCGGTTGACCAGACGGGCCTCGAATTGATAACCAACCTCCTCCAACCAACCCGTGTAGGCAACAGTGTTAGTCGGGACACGTTTCCGGACCTGTCATTTATCAAAAACGTAAGAGAATACTCATGGACGCACCTGGGCGAAACACTGGGCAGCGATCACTACATCCTCAGCATCTCGGTGTCCACCCCGAAACTCAAGAGAACAATTGGAGAAATTAGGCTCACGGACTGGGAGGCATACAGGCAGTACCCCCCACCCGAAAGCGGTATAACGGACATAGCGGAATGGATGAAGCACCTCCGAGACGCCCACATCCAAACCACCAAAACCATCCAGCGCACGGTCGAGACACCCGAAGTCGACCGCCGGCTTTTACACCTGTGGGAAGCCCGTGAGGGCCTCCTCAAACGGTGGAAGCGACAGCGGTTAAACCGGAAACTCCGTCTACGAATCGCGCAAATAACAGAAGAAGCCAGAGATTACGCGACCGAGCTGACGCAGCAAAATTGGGTCCAGTTTTGCACCTCGCTCAAAGGTACCCTGAGTACGGCGAAGACGTGGGCCATCCTGCGTTGCCTGATCGAGCCCGACAAGGCCAAATCGACAACCAGTCGGACACTTCAAGAAATCGCTCACAAATTCCCCGGGAATGACCAGGATCTGATTGACACCCTAAAAACCAGATATCTGGGTAGCGACCCCATACGACCCTGCCTCCTAAAATACGAAGGGGAACCAAGACCAGAACTGGACGCTCCGATCACGGAGGAAGAGGTGTATGCCGCGGCACGAGCCTCACAGCGCAACACTGCTCCCGGGGCTGACAAAATCACCAATGCCATGATTAGAAACCTGAGCCCGAAGCACATCCTGGACTTGACCGAATACCTAAACGAGGAACTCTGGAGCAAGGGCCACGTACCGAACGAGTGGAAACACGCGGAAGTCGTGACCATTCCCAAGCCAGGCAAGAAGCCCGCGATCGACGCCCTACGTCCCATCTCGCTGACTTCGTGCCTCGGCAAGCTGTACGAGAGGGTCATCGGAGCTCGCCTCCAACACTACATAGAGGACGGTGACCTCTTCCCGCACACCATGCTTGGCTTCAGGCCGGGACTTTCTGCGCAAGATGCTTTCCTAATCCTGAAGGAAGAAGTTCTCAAGGGCATCCCGAAGGGAGGAGAACACCTCCTGCTCGCACTCGACCTGAAAGGGGCCTTCGATAACATCTCTCACGAGGCTATTCTCAAGGGACTGAACGACATCAGCTGCGGAGAGCGCATCTTTAATTACGTCAAATCGTTCCTGACGGGCCGGACGGCAACCATCGGAATAGGCCAGACTCGATCGGATACGATCGACGTGCCGAACAAAGGAACGCCGCAAGGGGCGATAGTCTCCCCGATTCTCTTCAACATCGCGATGCTAGCGCTGACCAAAGAGCTGCGGAAGATCCCGGACCTCGGTTACGCCCTATACGCGGACGACATCACGCTCTGGGCCACCAAGGGCTCCCTCGCGCAAAAGGAGGCGACCCTTCAGGAGGCCGCGACGGCCGTGGAGAGATTTGCGGCAGCGAGCGGGATGCGTTGCGCGCCCGAGAAGTCCGAGGTGATACGGGTGCACGGAGGAGGAATCTATAAGTCACCCGGCCCTATCGAACTCTATCTCGAGGACCACAAGATCACGGAAAGCAAAAAGACTAGGATTCTGGGTTTTTGGATCCAGAGCAACTTGAAAGCATCCCACACCATCCAAACCCTAAGGTCCACCACCAACCAGATCTCGCGGATTATCAAACGAATAACAAGAAGCCGCAAGGGCATGCGAGAAGAGGACACGCTCCGCCTCGTCCAGGCTCTGGTGATCAGCAGAGTAACGTTTAGCATGCCGTATCACTACGACTCGCTAAACAAACGCGACCAAGAACAAGTCGATGCCATCATCAGAGGCGCGTACAAAACGGCCCTGGGTCTCCCTGTTACCACCTCAAACGAGAGGTTAGCGGCTCTCGGCATCCACAACACCTTCGCTGAGCTGTCGGACGCGGTTATGGCTTCGCAAAAAGCCAGACTACAGAACACGGCGGCGGGCAGAGCCATCCTCCACCGGACCGGCACGGCCACGGAGCTTCGTGCCCTCGATGGGCAACGATCACTCCCGCCCGAGGTCAGAAGCAAGATCACGGCGAACCCCATACCAAAGCACATGAGTCATGAACTCCACGAAGGACGACGCAAGGCGCGGGTCAACAGACAGCGCCGACAATTCAAGAGTGACCCGTACGTACAGTACGTGGACGTGGCGGCGTACCCCGCAGGGGGCCTCTTCGCGGTAGCCGCCGTGAACGGGAGAGACAACTCCTTAACCCTCGCGGCCTCCGTCAGGGCAGAGACCCCAGCTGCGGCTGAGACCATAGCCGCAGCGCTAGTAATAAAACAACATGACAGGGTGGGCAGGGAAGTTCATGTCGTTACCGACTCGCAACAGGCCTGCCGAAACTTTACCAACGGACGAACACCGGTGCTGGCGGCTCAAATTCTAGGCCCGAGGCTACAAGAAACCCATCAAATCACTTGGACGCCGGGTCACGCGGGACTGTAGGGGAACGAAAGGGCGAACGCCTTAGCTCGAGCGCTAATTAACCGAGCGGGGCAAAACCAATCGTCTTATCAATCCCCTCCCTTTACCTTTGTGCCCCTGCCATCAAATTACTGCGACCGACTCGAAATCCAGCGACTCAACCGCAGGATTTATCCTCCCCCTCACAAAAATCTCAGCACTGAAGAGGCAATAGCCCTCAGACTTATCCAAACAAACACATTCCCAAACCTACACAGATACAGCAAAATATACCCACAAACATATCGCGGCATCTGCCCCTGGTGCGGCGACACACGCCCTACACTCTTTCACATCTCGTGGGGGTGCGGGGGCAAACCTCAACATTTAAAGACGCCTAACACATCATTTGAGCGGTGGGAGGTACAGCTGACCGGCGATACCCTGGCGGGACAACAAGCTCTCGTCCAGCAAGTACGTCGAGCAGCCATGGCCAGTGGAGTCCTGGAATGAGGACACCACCCACTCGTCCTCAAGATCAACGATCTGAATGGTCTAAATAAATGTTTTTCTCTCTCTCTCTCTTGTATGCATTCACACTTTCCTATCTGATTGCAATAATACTTTTCTAAATTACACTGTATCGCTTAGAAAAGAAAAAAAAATTCGGTTGTGAACCATCGAGATTTTCTCTCGACAAATATCTAAATCAGCGCGCTTATAGATAGGCTCTAGCGTTCACTTTCCTCCTCGTACACCTTGAGCCGTCAGTTCCAAATCAGTAAAATATCATATAGCAGCGCAAAAGCATTCTCTTGTCGGGTCATTCAAGCCGCCGCAATATAGTACCAGAACGCCCGAAAGCCTCCCGAACGCATTAATAACCCTCGGTGTGATTTCTTGGTGTGGTGCGGAGAAGCCGGCCACGCTCACCTCCGAAATTACACCCTCTCCGTGCGATTGGCACGGCCGGATAAAAACCTGCCCGCGTTCGTAAATATCAGAGGCCACGTGCTGCCTAATACCGCGGTCGCCGCGGGTCCTCTCACTATTCAGATATTGTCGAGAACCGCGTGCTCTTATTTGTCGGTGACATGGCTCGGAGACGTGGCAACGTGAACCATCCTTTGTGCATGCCCAGCGGACATGTCATCTGCTTCCCGAGTTGCACATCTTCGACGTGCATCGCATCACGGTCGAAGTTCGTTACGTTGGGAATGCTTTCAACGCCAGTCAGGAGCGCGGCATTCATCGACGCGACGCGACGTGTGCAATCACGCACGCACTAGGTACACCTTTAGTCAGCCAGAACCGCGGAGCCACCGTGGCGGCGGGTATACAAGCGTGCTCGTCTCACAACCAAGAAGCCCGGGTTCAGCCACCCAGACTGAAATGTACCGAGTTTACTTTTGAAAGCCATTAATTTTCTTTGTTTACAGTAATCTACCTGAGAAATTTGACGTCAATCCGAACCTTTTTTTTTTTTACTTCAGAGGTTTCACAACCGAACTTTTTTCTTTTCTAAGTGATACATTGTAATTTAGAAAAGTATTATTGCAATCCCCTTCATAGCGCTAGAAAACACGGACAAGAACGAGACAACAGGACGAGCGCTAACTTTCACCTGAGTGTTCATTTCAAGAAGCAACCGTACTTGAAGGTCCGCACACCGAAAAGGCCCAATCACCGAACATGAAAACCGGTCGCGTCCAGGAACGCAAACTCACTTGTAGTCAGAGCAACTGAAGGGGAACTGATGCAGCTATCAGCGGCGCTCGCTATCAAAGTGGCTTCAATAACTTGTGACGTAACTTTATCTACATGTCTATACAAAAAAAAATCACTTCTAAAAGAAGGACTTTGCACCCACAATCATCGCAATGCACAAAAACATGGCCATCCCGATATCGGTTCAATTTTTGTTTGGGTTCCCTTAACCTATCATTTAGGCATCTCCTAGACTGCCCACTGTAAACCATCCCGCGCGATAACGGAAGGTGGTACACAACATTATTTACGCATGACACGAGCGGTGGTTGGTGATTCTTCTTGCAACCTGCGCGTTTCTTGGTGTCGCACGGAATTGCGAATGATTATTGAATAGCTTTCGCACATGTTGCTATACATCGCGACTGTGTGCTGGTCATGGCACTTTTCGTCAATTAAAACATGTTTTATTTCATCAGTTATAATGGTTGCAATGTTTTAGATGAGTAAAAGTGCATTTTATTTTGAAACCTCTCTGACACTGTCATTTATTTCCATCTAATTCGCTCAGCTTCCTAAGAACCTACTGGAGCAATTGCCGTCAATAGCAGTCTAATTAGGTTCTCATTAAGACATACGGCACTGCTATATTTTAGTGACACGCTGGCGTTTCAGCTTACGCGAGTCGCAAGCTCGCATCAGCCTCAAAAGAAAAATAACTGCTGGCGTAGTGGTCAAAATGCCGGACGCTAAAGAAAGTCAAACATACGCGTCAAGAAGCATTAGATTTGACGTCACTGCCACTTCTGGTTGTGAAGTCACTTTTTATCAGTGGCACGAGCACCGAATGAAAAAAAAAATTGTGGGGTTTTACGTGCCAAAACCACGATCTGATTATGAGGCACGCCGTAGTGGGGAACTCCGAAAATTTCGACCACCTGGGGCTCTTTATCGTGCTCCTAAATCTAAGTAAACGGGTGTTTTCGCATTTCGCCCCCATCGAAATGCGGCCGCCGTCGCCGGGATTCGATCCTGCGACCTCGTGCTCAGCAGCCCAACACCATGGTCACTGAGCAACCACGCTGGGTGAGCATCGAGTGACACTCGTGTTTCCTTCGCAGCAACTTCTCGTTAGGGACAGATGGTCGGCTTGTCACAGAGGTGGGGCAAAATTAAAAGTAAATCATTAAAAATACCAACAGGTAGATATCGACGGTTCTGCTTTTGTTTGATGATATATATGAAATCAGAACAAAGGTTTAGTATAGTAAAGAGCTAATGAAGTGTGAGGAATAATTAGAAACAATTAGGCAAAGTCTAATTGCCGTATACCAAAGCACACAATCGTACACTTTAGATACCCACCGCATCATTACAGGTTCTCGTCAAACTCCAAGACCTGAAGTGACGTGGCACTTAAACCAGGGGTACCGATAATTACTAATTAAAATAAAAAACAAGCTATTTAGAGCTACGCACCACCTGACAAAGAGTCAATGTCTGCCTAACATAGCGGAGGGGTGACGTCACTCCTACCTCTCCCGGCGTGCACCTGCTCTGTCGCACTATGTCGTACGCTCGTTACATGCTGTCACGTCAGCGGCGGAGGGGCGCGTAAGGTACGCTTCGTGCGCCGTCCGCTACGGGACTACGCATCGCGCACTCCTCGCCCTCCTTCGCTCCCTCGCCCGCTCCTCTGTGCGTAGCGGTTTCCCGCCAGTTCCGTTCGCTCACTCCTCGGAGTTCGGTTTCCCTCCCTGTATACACCAGGGTACACCAACGCCGAGGTGCCAGTGCCACTAGCAGACATCTAAGTCAAGGATTAGGGTCGTTCCTAATTTTTTTATTTTTTTGCTTGCTGTTAGTTGTCCCCCAATACGTAGATGGCGACGGTTGCAACTAGCTTGCAACTAATTTTCTTGACATGTGGACTTCTATGGAAGCTTCGCTACCAGTTTACTTATACCGAGGTATCCCCGTTCATGCTAGATGTTGCAGAAAATTCGTTGCGTTAACATATTCCGTGGAAGATACGCCACTTGCACCAAGGCGCTCATGAAGTTTTTAAGAAATGTGTTTCAGGGTCACTTCAGGAAAATAAACGACAGGGTTGTTCTCGGGCAACACAGAGTCTATTATCTTGCAGTCCGATGATTTCATACACATATTCGTAAGTTGTACAAGTTTCTTTCGGAGCTTGAACTCCATGAGCGCATGTTTTCTAACCCCGTTTCTCTTTCATATTGGAGTCGCCAAGGTACGTATGTTCTAAAACAATGCGCTCTCCTATAGTTAAAGAATATTCGTGGTTTTTGTACTACATCAGTGCTATTTCAGTGAACCAGAATGCAACGTTGGCAAGCTGGGCAACGTAGTCCCAAACGGTTGTCGCCGCTGTCTTGGCCTGCACTTTCGGTGAACCTGCGTGGCTTCCAGCAGTGCTGTCCAGGCGCAATACTCCCTGAGATACTCCCTCAGGTACTCCCTAAAGGGCAAGATATAGTCCGGTGTAACGCGCGCGCGCGGCCACGCGCGGCGCGGTTAAGCAACGCCGGTGAAATGTGCACAATCTACAGTCCGGCGTCACGGCGTAGCCGGCGTGCCCAGCTGCGTCTGGCGCGCTCAGCGCCGCCGGCGCGGAGATAGAACATGTTCTATTTCACGCGGTTGCCGCTAGACCAGAATGCACTGCGCGCTGTAGGGGCAGTGGGCAGAAAGCAAAATGGCGGCTTGCGGCGCTCGTAGTGAAAGCGCGGCTGTGGCTTTCTCAACGTCCGTGGACGATGACAACGCAAGTGAGGATGCATGCACATGTTTCGCTTCCGCTTTTGACGTAGCCGACGCACTAGCACTAGGACTGCGATCTTCTGTGGCTGTTGGGAAAAGTTAACGCCATGCCGTGAAGGCAGTCAAACAGCACACGGAGCGAGACCTGTGTATAAGGTATTTTTTTGTGTTTGCGTATGTATAAAATCACGATGTGCTTTCTTGTCGAACTTATGTTTATATTTTATGTAAGACTGGCCCCTAGGCAACTATGTACGTTGGTTGTCTGAAATAAAATGTCTTGTCAAAAAAAAAAAAAAAAATACAGCGCGCAGCTCGGACGGCGCGGGCACATTCTGTCAGAAAGTGAGAATGCGCATGCGCCATGGATCGCGCGGCCGTGAAGTTGCGCTCCCACACACAGAGATGGCGCTAGCCTCGCGCGGCGTGCGCGCCGAACTGTAGAGGAGGCAAATTTCTTCCACAGGCTGGCGTAGCGTATCCGACTTCGCCTGTCGCGGCTGGCGCGCCGAAAACGCTGGACTATATCTTCGCCTTTAGAGAATACTTCCTGAGACACGGGGGAAATCGTCGTCGAGACGCCGTAGACAGACAGACAGACAGACAGACAGACAGACAGACAGACAGACAGACAGACAGACAGACAGACAGACAGACAGACAGACAGACAGACAGACAGACAGACAGACAGACAGACAGACAGACAGACAGACAGACAGACAGAGAGAGAGAGAGATAACTTTTATTCAGGTCCTCAGGAACTGCGTTGGGACGCCCCCTTTCAGGGGAAGGCGGTAGCAGTCGCGGGCCGCTCCCACACAGGGAACGGAAAACCGTGGCCCTCCGGCCTCTCGTAGGCCCTGTGGACAGCCCGAAGTTGAACCGAGAGGTCGCCGCTTTTAAGGGCTTCTTCCCAGTCCTCTCCGTTGATGAACTCTGTGTCGCGTAACGCAGGACTTTGCCAGGGCATATGAGCAAATGAGCAATACGCCTCTCCGCAGTCCGGACATTGCGGTTCGATGTTGGGAGAGAAGTGACTAAACCTGTCCTTCTAAGGGAAACACCCCATTTGGAGCATCCTCAAGGCTGACGATTGCGGTTGACTGAGTCTAGGTTGAGGAAGTGGAAAAGCCCTCCGAGAAAGATGATAATGCGTCAAGATCTCGTGGAAAGTTAGGAGCGAGTCCCTGTACCTCCCTGCTTCCCCGCCTTCGAATCCACCGGGACCGCCGCTGTGAGCGAAACCTCGCGCACAGTCATGGGCAAATTCATTGGCTTCGGGAACATCGGGATGTACATTGGCCCCTATGTGGGCCAGGAACCATTTTATGAGTGTGAAACCCGGCTGCGCCATCGCTGCCGAGGATGACCGCTGCCTCCCGCGAGGTCGAGCCCTGAGGCGAATGCCCTAGCTGAGAACCACGAGTCTGTGAATATATTTGGACGCGATGGATCCTTCATTGCTATAGCGATGGCCACTTGCTCAGCCACCGTTGCCGAAATATTTCTAACCGAAGCAGAACATAGGAGTTTGCCAGTATGGTCGACTGAAACCACTGCGAAGCAATCGGAACGCCCGTAATGGGCTGCATCGCCAAAGGCTGCGAGATCCAGACTATCTGCAACCGATTTCAATAAAGAACGGGCCCGAGCTATGCGGCGCCCTACATTGTATTGCGGGTGGATATATCTTGGAAGTGGAGCTACCGTAAACGTACCTCTGATTGAGGATGGTAGAGTCACTTTACGCTCGTTAGTCTCCGTAAGACCGCAGCCTATGCATTCCAGGATGCGCCTACCAGCCCTCTAGGACGATATACGCACGATCTGAGCCATCTGCTGGGCATCGATCACCTCCGAGAGGGAGTTATGCATGCCTAATTGTATGAGCTTCTCGGTGCTGGTGGTGATAGGCAAGCGTAGAACTCGCTTTATACTTTTGCGCATTAGCGCACCCATTTTTGTCTCTTCCCTTTTGGACCAGTGCAGCGCCGAAGCGACGTAATTAATGCGGCTCATCAGAAACGCATGGTAGAGCAGAAGAAGATTGCTCTCGCTCAGCCCTCCCCTGCGGTTCGAGACCCTGAGTATGAGCCTAAGCATGTTCTCCGTCTTAGAGGTGATGAGTGCTATAGTCTGTGAGTTGCCCCCCTTGGACTAAGTAGGAGTACAAGGATCCTTATGGAGTCTACCCTGGGGATCATCAGCTCATCCCGTGTGTATAGAGCTATGGGAATCTGCTCTAAAGGAGTGAGGTTCCTCACCCCTTGTCGGGTGGGTCTGTACAGTAATAACTCGTACTTAGCCGGTGACAGGCTCAGGCCCGAACCGATTACAAAGTTCTCCGTGATGCCTAGTGCCTGTTGAAGCGCCTGCTCTACCCCGGCGTCGGACCCTCCCATGCACCACACGGTGATATCGTCCGCGTAGAGAGCATGGTTAGTCCCGTGCACCATGGCGAGTCGCTCCGAGAGACCCTTCATGGCAATATTGAAGATTAGAGGAGATATGACTGCCCCCTGTGGGTACCTCTCGCTCCCAAGGTAAATGTCCTCGGATTTTGCTTGACCGATGTTGATGGTAGCCCTGCGATCCCTGAGAAAGGAGCTAACGTATGCGTGGAAACGTTGTCCCCAGCCCCATATCCGAGACTGCCTCAAGCAAAAACTTGTGCGAGATATTGTCAAAAGCCTTAGCCTAGGTCTAGAGCTAGTATGCCTCTAGTATTCCTGGTGTAGTTCTCAATAATTTGTCTCTTATAAGGAGCATGACGTCCTGTGTGGATAGTGCAGGTCTAAATCCTACCATATATTGTGTGGAAATAGGTCTTTGCATTCTATGTACCGGGATGCCCGATTGTGAATCGCATGTTCGGCCACCTTGCCCACGCAGGACGTAAGCGAGATGGGCCGCATGTTCTCCGGCGCTAGAGGTTTGCCTGACTTTGGGATGAGCACATCCGAGGCCGTCTTCCAGGATTCGGGGACAAGCCCCGTCTCCCAGATTTTATTGACTTCCTCAGTGAGGTTCTCGATGGATTTACCGTCCAAGTTACGTAGAGCTTATTTGAGATTCCATCCGGGCCCGGTGCAGAGCGCCCGTTGAGCCTCGTGGAGAACCTCCCCAATTTCGGGTTCAGGGAAAGGTGCGTCCAGCTCCTCAACCAGTCCCCCCCGGTAACGAGGATAGTCCGCGTCCACGGAAGGGCCCAGCGGAAGATATCTGTCCGCTAACCCCTGCAGGAGGGCCTTTTCGGACACTCCCTTCGCCTTTTAGCTATGAACGATTCTGTCAATAGCCAGTCTCTTGGACTGCGACTCATCAAGTAATTGTTTGAGGAGGTTCCACTTGCCTCCCACTCTCATCTGTCCGTCAACAGAAGAACATACCTCGTTCCACTGCTAGTTTCGACAGTTCAATATAGCAGGTTTCAATCTCGCGAGTGAGCTGCGCAATTTTCTTTCGAAGTCTGCGTATAAATCTTTGCGTCCTCCATCGGGCTAGGATTGAATTCTCGGCCTCTAAGAGGTGCGCGAGACACGCATCCATCCGATCAACCCTCAGGTCCGTTTTGCACAACCTTGCTCGCAGCATTAGCATCCTCCTTGAGCCTTGCAAAGAGGCTGTCTAAGCTGTCGTATTGATCCTGGTCCTCCTTTCGCAATTTCCGAAAGGCATCCCAGTCCGTCACTTTAAATTCTCTGAGGGGAGCTGCATTGACTGTTAGGGTAATAGCCAATGTGAAGTGGTCGCTACCTGATTGTCTTGTAAATTTTGCCACCCTGCCCCTAGGACGTTCTTGACGAACGCAAGTCCGGAGTTGTGTCTCGGGCCACCGACTGTGCCAGTTCTCGTCGGGTATTGCGGATCCCTATTAAGTTCCAGCGAACAGTCCGATACCGCCTTTAGGAGATTGTTACCCTTGGGGGATTGCCTATGGTAGCCCCAAGCGTCGTTCGGAGCACTAAAGTCTCCCGCTATCCCGATGGGGGCTCCCTTGGCCAGAGCCACCGCTTTTGCCATGATTGAAGCGAACGCCAGCCGGTTGTCCGACGGCGAGCTGTAGACATTCAGGATAAAAACGCTGTTTTTGAGCCAGCTGTTGGGGATGATTTCGACCATAATCACCTCCGCCCTGGTTTTGCCCAGTTGTAATATGTGTTCCTGAAAGGAGCATTTTCTCGCGACCTGAGGTTGCTAAACCGCGCTTCCCCTGCTCGCGCAGCGAGAGGACTCGATAGCCCGGGAAGGTTAGCGCATCACCGAGAGTTTCCTGTAATTACGTGCATGCGGTTTGATCGCCTGAGAAGCGACAAAGTGCTGCAACGGAGCCCTGCGCATTTTGAAACTAGCGCAGTTCCACTGCCACACGACCAGCTGATTTAGCTTTGCCCGCCATGATTACTGTTCTTCATTAGCCACTCCCTTATGGGGTTCACTGCTACGGCGCCTGCAGGCGACTGTGCAATGCTCGGGCCTTTCGGAGGTGAGCGTGCCGTAACTAGCGCTGCCTGCGTACTTTCAAGATACGACACTCTTTTAAGTAGGGTAGTCATGCTATCAGCAAGCTGTTTAATCGATTGCTGCATGCTTTCCAGTGCCTTACTGTTGGAACTCGTTCTCCATAGAGTCCCACTCCCCTTGCGGGGGCTAGACTCTACGTTGACCCGAGCGCGCCTGTGCGTCCCCTGGCGGGGGCATCTGCTGTCTCTCACCCTGCGAGGAGTAAGATTTCCGGAAAGACTCAAAGTCAGCCCTCATCTGTTGAAGCTCGGCCTTCAGGCGAGCATTCTCTTGGATCAACGTAGCTAACCTGCGGTCTTCCCTATGCTCAGGCAATGCTAACTGAGTTACCTTTGGAGGCGGTGCCGCTGGTTTTGGCTTAGCACGATCCGCCCAGGTAGGCTCTTCCTGAATCCGCACCCGAGAGTGAGAGCGCCCGCGGGAGTGAAAGTGCCCTCTCGAGCGAGAGCGAGGGCTGCGCCCGCGGCCAGTTGGTGTGACGGAGCACCCCCGCCTGGGAGCACTTGCTACGCTGGAATCACGTGGCCGGCCATCCTGGGCCAGCTGTTTCTGAGTCTTTTTGGCGCGGTTTCGGCGCCGTCTTCTCTATCGCACGACGTAAGGGACTTGAAAGCGTTGTTTACACGTCCTATGCGCCATGAGATGAGGTCCTCCGCCAAGGGCACATTTCGGTGAGCACTGGTGACCTTCGGGCGGAGAGGCGAGTCCACAGCTTCTGCACACCCTCTTGTTTGGGTAGGGGCAAATATCGACCCTATGGCCTAGGCCTCCACACGCGTAACACACGTCAGTTTGGCGCTTGTAAAGCGTGCAGCGTAGCAAGCTGACGTCGCACATGACATAGTTCGGCACCTTCATTCCGGCGAAAAGCACTACCACCTGTAGTGGTGTTCTTGATCCTCTTGGCTTCTAGGGCCTTTGGATTTCGCTGGTTGACAGTCATCGTTTTGAGCTGCGCCTCGCTGATGTCGGTGTCCATGCCTTGTTCGACTCCTTTACACGTGTTATCGGGGGCCGCCATATATACCGCCACCTTGTATGATCCTTCGCTTAGCCTAATATGTTGGATCCCTGCATAGGAGTTTGCATTCTCGTTCGCCGGAGTGGAAACGACGAGAATGTTCTGGGCACCGTTAGGGCAAAAGATGTCACCGTCGGTCTCTGCCGGGGCTAGAGCAGCCTCCATGGCAAGAGCTTGTGCGAGCCTAATTTGGCTTGTTTTCCTGATGTCAAGTCCATCCTTCGGCCTGACGATAATTAGTGTGTGATCCATCGGTAGGCCGGGGGAGCCTCGATGCCGCTGCGAGGCGCTTCATCGCGCCTTGCGAGGCTGCCGTGCGGCGGCCTCCCTTCGAGCCCACGTGCGATGCGTTGCGCGCCAAAACTGGCGTTTCTACAAGAGCTTTCTTCTTCCTTCCCAGCGCGGTCGTCCATGCAGGGCGATTCGCATCTTCGCGAGAGATTTCCTCTCCCTCCACCATCTCTACTTCGGGCATGTTGCCCCTCTTCATCGAGGTAGGCCTAAGCCTACCCGCGCCACGCCGGCGTGGCCCACACGAAAAGTTCCAATAATTTGGCAAAAGGTCCACTCATCGAAAAAGGTCCGGTATCGACGTGATCCCCAGGAAGATACTGCGTCGAATGATGCACAGCGTGGACACAGGAACCACAAAAATCCGACGGAAAACATTTATATCAGCGGGAGCCGATCTGTCCACGGCCTCACTGGTCGGCGCAGTCTTCGTCTTCCCCTAGACACCGCAAAGACGGCGGCTCCACTGAAGGTCAAATTGTTTCGACTGCTTGGTACGTTCTATAGAACCCCGCATCTCCACCAAGTGTAACCTCTACGAGAGGCGCTCAGTGAGACAACACGCTGAAGCAGTCGTGATGATTCAGATAAGCTGGCAATAATAGTTCAGGTATACATTTTTCCTCGTCTGCCATTATACTGCGTGTTCCGCTGCTTGCCGTGTCATGCACAAAAATGCCCTTAAGGCGGTAGCAGTATCATTTCAGAAAAGGCGTGCCGTAAGACCTTTGATAAACTTATTTGCAGGACTTTTTTTATATATAGAGACAGGAAAAGAGGGTACGAGATGTATAACGAGAACGTAGTGACTCCATTCTGTTTTGTTATATACAACCATAGAAGCAAAGGTACATTGAAAGCAGAAAAAGAGCGATATATATTATAACTTTATTTTCATTGGAAGAGTTGTAATTGTTTGTTCTGGCATTATCGATTGTTATGCAAAGCACACTAAACAATGCTTATCCATGTTAACAATAACCTTAAATGTCACCATAACAATCTCCTCTAGATATCAACGACATTTTACAATGTCTGTAACTTGAAATAAGGAGAGATTGTGTCAAATAACTGGATCGCGAGTGAGTACGAGTATGTGCTCATATTGGATACATGGACGAAGTGGTGTCATCATCACCATCATGAGCATATAGTTATGTACAATGCAGGACGAAGGCCTCTCCCTGCGATCTCTAATTATCCCTGTCTTGCACTAGCTGATTCGAACTTGCTCCTGAAATATCTTATCTTCATCATTTTACTTTGGAGTATAAGTTCTGTTGAAAACAGATATCACACCACTTCACTTGAAGTGGTGTTTTCAAGTGAACTTGGGCTCCAAAGTAAAATATCACAATGAAAGTTTATTTTGGATGTACAGTCGACCAAAATTTATTTTTTATTTTTTTCAGAATGTAATCCAGCGCTACTTTTTGACAAAGACACAGGAAGACTTGACAGGATGGGCGCACTATGTTGGAGTCACCACCCGTGTCATGTTTCCGTGTCATGTTTTTTTTGTGTCCTCGTCAAAAAAGTTGTGCAGGATTACTTTCTTAAAAAATAAAAATTATTGCACCATCAACTAGTCCCGCAACATGTTTTGTTAACTGAACTGCAGTGTGAGAACACAATCTCCCGTTAAAAAGCGTGCATTGCAAGAGACATGCGTATTGAACGAACAGAATATATTCTTCATTCATGGGACATAAATGTGCAATTGTCAAGACTTGCAATGTGAAACAAAGCACAGTTGATGTTTCAGTAGTCCTCTTCGTCATCCGGGCACAAGTCGCGGGCGTACACGCTGAATGCGATGCCGCAAATATCATTATACTGTTCTATGCATTCTTGTGGGACGTTGTCAGCGGCTTGTTTTGAAACGAAGAGCATGCACTCTAAAAAAGAAAATGCACATAAAACAGTTAAGGACCATCAAGGTATATCCTTCTACTATAGGCAGCGCGTAGATAAAGCGTGACCAGGGTCGGTTCGCTACCTAAACCATACACATCTTAACACAAAACTACGAATAGAATGCACCAAGAAGTAAAACAGGCAATCCCATGGAATCCTTTAACTACCTGCTACAAATTCACAAAGCTTTACTTTGTTTAGACATAGTTTTCGCTACTGACCCTTTTTATGCCTTGCCAACACGCTACCTATGTGCGTATAGTGACTAAATATAAGACGTGACACTCTCAACACAGACTATTACTCAAAATGTTGTGCACAAATAGTACCACTTTTCTGGCGAAGCAGAACACCGCTAATTTGCAGTCCCATGTGCCCATACTATGGCATGCGAGTTCCAATGTAGCTGAAATTCATCCTGCTACCTTCAGCTCATAGCAGTGTTGTATCGCAGCAGTAAGACTTGAGTCACCGCTATTTTGATACAATCAGTAAATTTAAGAATGCCAAAATTGTGATTGACGTATTAGTAATAATCATATAACTTAGTTTCATTAGATTTGATGGGAGGTTGCACGACCGCATTTCGATGGGGGCGAAATGCGAAAACACCCGTGTACTTAGATTTACGTGCACGTTAAAGAACCCCAGGTGGTCAAAATTTCCGGAGTCCCCCACTACGGCGTGCCTCATAATCAGATCGTGGTTTTGGCACGTATAACGCCATAATTATTTAAGGTTGCACGATTCATAGCGAAGTTTCGAGCCGACTTCATACTTCGACGTACTACTATGCACTTGACTCGAATCATGTAGCTAGTAATAAAGGTTAAATTAGGTCATCGCTAAAATCACGCGCGCAAGATAGTTACGTGTTGAACGCCATCTCTTGCCGAACACCACAGATAGAAATTACGGTGCGTAAAAATTGAATTTCAATTATAACATTTTCTTAACCTTACCAGTACATTAAAGGCCACATTTAGGTGTGTATTTCTTTTAAAGAAAGAGCACAAAAATACTGTTACAGAGTGGTTCCTGCTTAGCAAAGAATAGAAAATGCATTGAGTGTAAGTGCTGCTGGATGGTGTAATTCAATCTGCATGTTCATAATGTGTTCCACCTAATCTCATGGAATTATGTTCAGCTATCGGTGCAGTGGTTTTGCTGCTGACGGTCAGACGCTATGACTATTTGCAGGGGTGTGGGCCCCGTCAGGCACTTCGACTTTTGCCACCCTCCTAAAGGTTGTGTTACTGTTGCACTTTGCATAAAGGTCACTTCACTGCTCGACACTTGCAATAACCTCGGTCATGGAGTGCCATAATAAAATTACTGTTTTGAAATCCTCTTTAGGCATCCAGGTTTCAAGAAGTTACTATGTGCGCACATCCGTTAAAAATACTGTATTTTTTATCTTACGGTCTCCACGGTAAGGTCCTTGAATGACGTTACAGGTGGTGTAGTCCGTGTAGTGCAAGATTCCTTTTTCCTGGTTTCTACATCTGTCAAACGTGAAAATGAAGTATAATATTTCTAAATCTCATAGGTACGAATTGAATCCAGGGAATGGTTCCCGCAGATAAAATAAATCAAGTTCCACTATAAATGTGTAGTAAGCTAATATGCCCGAGGAATGCTGGCGAATATTTGAAAGAAAATATTACGCATTCCAAAGCTAGATGTGCATACCAATCGGCGTATCGGAGACGTAGAATGTAGAAGCGCATTAAATCTCCCATACTTGATGCGACACAATATTAGGACCGTTGAATATCTGGGATAATGTTACTGGATATTGGTTCCTTTACTTACCATCGTCCAAATAGTAGATGACTTCATTTATCGCTGGGCCTTGGCTAATATGGTAAGCGACATTTTTCCTGCGAGAACATCGCAGAAAAATGTTAAACAGCTATAGTAAAAATTGTTGAACGCTGACTCTGTATTGTGTTGAAAAGAGCATTTTCCTAACATTTTAAAATTCAAGCTTTCGGGGGAATGTGATGACGTGTGGCTCATTTTCGGACTTTACAATAAGTGGCTCGAGAGGGCCAGAAAATACATTTGCGTTAGCATCATGGATCTCGTAAATAATGATAATTATATCGCAGTAATACAGATCCCTCAATGAATCAGAAGGAAAAGAAGGAAGCAGCAGGTACAGAAAAAGTTGAAGGTTCGCAATGTTAGCTGCAGCACTGCGACTACATTTGGCTGGATATGCAAGTGGCAATCTATGCATGTGGGCTGTTTTCCCTTTCAGAAGTTTTGCCTGGTCTCGCTATTTGTAGCTTAAGTCGCCCACTGAAAAGAATTTAGTTGTCATGCCACGATGGGTGGCTGCAAGGCTATTATTTTGACTTTGGGAAATCAGCTGCTCGAGTACGTTTAGCGTGTATGCAGTCTATGCAATCTGTTCTTCTAAAGTAGGCAAATATGTAAAAATGCACCCTGTTTGTTCGCCAGGTTCTTTTGATGTATTTTGTCTGGTTGCAGCTTTCCGTTCAACGGTGCTGTTTTTTATTATTATGAACTGAAAATTTTATCTTGTCTGTGAGTGAGTGAGTGAAATAACTTTATTGAGGTCCAGAGAAGACCCCGCGCCACCCGGCTAGTCCCACGTAGGGACCGGCAAATTAAGCTTGACGGCCCGATCGCGGGCACTCTGGACGGCCAGGGTTTGGTCGTTGAGTTCGGGGCTGCCCAAAAGCGCAGCCCACCTATCCTCGCTGAAGGCGGAGCCGATTGCTTCACACTCCCACAACACATGGTTAAATGTTGCCGTTAGTCCACAGGCAGGGCAGTCCACACTGGGATACTTTTCAGGGTATATAGCGTGAAGAACCGCAAGGTTAGGATACGCACGAGCTTGTAAAAGTCGAAGGGTCACCGCCCGCGCCCTGCATAAGGCAGGGTGCGGGAGGGGGAATGCCCGTCTTGACAGATAATAATGCTTAGTGATCTCATTATAAGTCATCAATGGTTCCCCGCGGGGTAGGGGGACTGCGGAGGCGGCGCGGTCAGTGAGTCCTCGCGCGGCCTCGTGCGCGCTCTCGTTAGGGTTAGAGGGAGAGCCCTCAATCGACCCCAAGTGAGCGGGAAACCAAATGAGAGAATGCGGAGAGATACTTTTCAAGCTTTGGAGAATGCGAAGGGCCTGAGGGGAGACCATCCCGGTTTGGTAGGCCTTAATGGCCGCCTTAGAATCGCTATATATTACCTCTCTGCGACCATCGAGCACAGCCAGCGCGATTGGAACCTGTTCGGCTACAATACCTGTTCAATACCTTGATACCTGATCAAGGTATTGATAGGTATCAATACCTTGATATCTGTTCGGTATTTTGTCTGTTCGCCAGTTTCTTTTGATGTATTTTCTCTTGTTGAAGCTTTCCGTTCAACTATGCTGTTTTTTCATTATTATGAACTGAAAGGGACCGCTATTGACGCGGTACTCTTTTTTGCTGTGTAAACGAAACAGAGGCACAAAAAAAGTAATATGCACTGGCGATAGTCAAATAGTACTGACATTTGCAAAGCTACCGAAGAAATTAAAAGGACACTCAGATAAATACACAGCTCCGCAGACGAGTGAGAGTGCACAATAAAGTTTGAAAGCATGGCCAGGGGTGCTATGCAGGATGCGCCGAGTTTGGCGAAACTCGGGATCTTCACGAGCTCTAGCGACGCCCCAAGATGAAATAACAAATGGTAACAAGACGAAGTTTGTCCGTCGGTACGCCTCCAGTTTCATTGGTTTATCTAGACTCACTCTGGGTGGCTATCAACGCTTGGGCGTTGCCATATGGGCGGTCGACTAACTGGGGCTCACGTGATGATACGGCCGGTGCATGGTCGTGCCTTCTTTCACTCGTTTGTCGTTCCACCGAGTGCATTACAGGCACAAGCAAGTTATAAAATAAATGCGTTTAGTACAATATTATTAGTCACATTAATGTGGGTTATAAGCATTTTAAAGTTTACAAGATGTACACTGAATGTGTATTAGACTAATTTGTAGTTTAGTACGTTTCGCGTTATAGCACGAGGGGACGCTCGTCCTCCTCTTTTTTTCTCTGGATTCGATTGGCACGGCTCGCTACGTACTTGCGCTAGCATTTCCGAGCACCGATTGGTGTGCGCTCGGTTTTCTCACTGGGGCTTCAACAGATCGCTCGTTGCTCTTTCTCTTTCCTATGGATTGGATTGGTGCGGCTCGCTACGTGCTTGCGCTCCCATTTCCGAGCACAGATTGGTGCGCGCCTGGTTTTCACACTGAGGTTTTACAGATCGCTCGTTGCTCGCGCTAAAGAAAGGCTGTGAGGGCACCCCAGCTGCCCCAGCTGCGAGACGAAGTCAGCATCGGCTTGCGCCTAAGTGGTTTGCCGTGCGCTTACCGTGTAGGCACTCAGGTATGCCGGAAAGCACTCATACAAGGGCCAGAAAACTACGCTTTATTTTCTTTTACTTTGCGATGCCTCTTCACACTGGCAAGCGTCGAGCGATGGATTTTAACAACCGCAGGAAAGACTCTTCATACTGGGTAGCTCGAGCGATCCGTGGTTTCTAACAAACGCAAGAGAGGGTCGTTGCAGCGCACGTGGCCGTTCAGTGCCACCACATATATCCCAGGTGGGACTCCAGCATCGGTGCAGTTACCCTGTACCCATCGCTGATGAGCTGGCGCTTCACTTTTTGACAATCACTTTCTATTTTTTTCTTTTTTTGCGTGTGAACGCCCGTGATGGGGTCCACAAAATTCACGCTGTGGTTGACTATCTCCCAATGCAGATTGAGGCATAGCCCCGTTAGCAACCACTAAATTTGGTATATATTTGTATGCGGCCAATTCGTCACTATGAATAATGGTCCCCGGTTGAGCATTGGCTGCAATAATGGCGCCTAGCGTCGCCGCCTTTCGTCGGTCGACCTTGAAAGTCGCAGCACCCCTCTGGTAGCGCAGAACACGCCGAAGACCCATGCGCCGCCATCTTTAACACCGCCGTAATTTTGGCGGCTGGGCGGAAAGTTGTCGCCCGACTTTAGGTGGCCTCGATTGTACTTTTGCTCGCCGTGAAGAAGGCACTCGTCAATTTGCGCTATCTACCCGGGGCGACCGAGTGGAGGTTGCGCCAGCAGCTCGTCCCTCGCGAACTTACGGGGGTTGTTCCTCCAGTCGGCGATGGCGTGTTCCGATAGAGGAAACAAGTCGCCGGTCATCTCCTTCAACAGCCATATGTCTACGCTTTGGCTCACGCAGTACGCGAGCCAAATCATTTGCCGCGTGGAGAGGTGGTCGTTCGGACGGCCGAGGCGGTCCGTGTTGGCGCAGTAACTTCCTTCGCCTCTCTGCCCGCGCAGTGCAGCGGTACCGTGTAACTGCGAAAACTGATTTCGGCAGCTGTTGCACCAGAAGGCAGCCCGGCGTCCATTCTGAGCCTTCCAATAGAATGTGACCACTTCGCCTGCGCAGATTGGTTGGTCCCGGTTGAACCCCAGGTGCTCGCAGGTGCCCCAGTACTCCGATGACGACGCCGGACCTGGCCTGGGGCTGGGGCGCGTTGGACGAGCAGCGCTTGAAACAGGAGAGAACCTAGGCGATCGCACGAATTTTTCCTCCGCAGCCAACTCACACCGATCTGTGCTCGGAAAGCATAATTTTCCCGCCACGCTATCTTCGCAGACAACAGCCTTCACTTAACTCGTCACACAGCCAACTCACTGACGTTTTGGAAAGGCAAAAATGACGCGAAACTCTACGTCGGTCATGTAGGTGAACGGGTCCAGACGGTCATATTGACGCTTACTGCCACTCGATGCGATGACACAGGCTGCCGCCGCCATGTTCACGAGTTCAACTCGAGGGGGGTTTCGCGATGTACGAGTTTGGCACGAGTTCGCCTGTCAGTCAAAACCATAGGTCACGCCCCGCGCGAGGCATGTAACTCTTGTGCGCGCCCACCACGGTTGGGCCACGCCCAACTTATTTTTCGGCAACAGCGACGTGGTGTGGAACAGAAAGGCATTAACAATCTTGACCGGCGAAATAAAACACGCACTACGCACTGTCATCGGTGATGTACTGAGCACCACTATCAAAAAAAAAAAAAAAGCGTCGACTTTCGCTGGCTTAGGCATATATATCTTCTTGGGCAGTGATGGCCCCACGACACGGTTCATTGCTTGCATTGTGGTGACGTAGCGCACAGCAAATAATTATCGGCAAGTCACTGTAGCTGCTTGCAAGGCATCGATGCGCCACGGTGGACGACGATCCTGAGCAGTGTGTAGTGTTTTCCAACGACAACGTATCGCAGCTGTCATTTGAGATGGCTGCTCTGTCATCAGTGATGTATCGGAGCCACAGTGTCGCAAACACGGTCAGTGGTCAGCGCAAACATAGCCAGAGCGATGGCATTTCTTGATCACAAGCATGGCACACTAAACAATTGCAACACCTTCCTGCGTTCGAAGTCTAACTGCGCACAAGAGCCCTCACCCGCCAAAATGCGATTGCTGCGCTGTCGTAACGATATCCATCTGTGATAGCTGTTAGCTCAGCAGCAGAGGAAATCGGCAAGCACATTGGAGTGAACAACACACTCAAATTCTGCGTACATGCGGACGGAGGCACCTTTACAGGGCAAGCGGTGACAAGCGATGAATTGTGTCGCTGGGCAGCACGCTCTTCTTCGCAATGCATCGCGGAGACTTCGCGCACGCAGATAAACTGGTGCATTTTCACTGCGACGGCCGTTGCCCCCGTGTCGTTTCAGCTGGTAAAGCGACGGCCTTAATAGCCGCCTCAGTGAAAGCACCTGCGGTGAACAGCCATATGCCGCAGCGCTGCGTTCCCATTACCCTAATAGACAGGGAATGGGCAGATGATTGTCATGACTGACTTTATGCGTCATTATCGCATCGATTTTATCGAGAATAGCACTGCAGCGCCCCTGGCGACTGCTCCCCGTATGAACTCCCTCGTGCGTGCGACCCTCTAGAATGTATCCGCTTGTAACCTTTCGCCTCACTGTCGCCACTCGCGGCAAAAAAAGTGCAATATTTAATAATTCACTGGATGTCTGTTTGTCATCACAAATTTATAGCATTCAAAACGAAAAATCGATACTTTAAGAAATAAATTGTTTGTTATTTTATTTGCAGTATTTCAACGTATTCGATTGAGGGAAAGTGTGGGTGCAAGAATAAAATGTCACAGTTTCGCCCTAAGGGCGAAGCAATGAATGCGATAGCAACACAGCAATGTCATACGAAGTAAGGTGAGCGGCTTTGGTAGCAACAACACGCAGAACTGTTGTCGATGCCATCGGCGTTTTGCCCGCGTTAGCTCAAAATGCGTGCGGCGTTGGTGACTGTTGCTGGAGCCTCTCATATAAATAGGCACTTGGTGCCGCAGCTAAACGTCGCGTCCCTTCCTTCCCCCTCCCCCACGGCCTCTCGCGCGTCTGAAGAAGGCGCGTTTGCTCTACATATATGGTGATTGTAAAGGAGGAAAGAGACGCCTACTTCTGCAGCCCTTAAGGAAGCACGGCGCAGAACGCGCGTTTGTTCTCCGCCGTGCGTTCACTCCCCGTGAAAGAGCGCGTCCCTCGCGCCCTTTCACTCGCACATACAGCGTTCGGCGGCGCGCGGCCACGATTTCATCTCCATTGACGTCATACGGAACCTCACGGCGACGGCGACGGCGACGGCGACGCCGACGGCGACGGCGACGCCGACGGCAGAAATCTGCTTTTGAGTGTCCATATAATTGCTATCGCAATAATACACCGCATGTGCCCTGTTCGCATTCGACGGAGGATAGAAAGATAATGCTCGAAAGAGTAGGCACGCCCTTGACGCGCCCGAGAAAGGCGTGGCAAGCGGCTCACGGCAAGTGTACAGATAGACAGCGGGACAGTGACGGTATCGCTAAATTGCGATAATACGTTGATAACCATACGCGGCGCTGGCGCGTTTTGTTGCGCAGTCCTCTGTGCTTGAAGCGCCGAAGCACTGTGCAGCGCAGGGTGCGCTTATGTTGTCATACGCGGCTTTATCTCGACATTTCTTTTTGCCTGCTATTATTGCACGTTCTTTGTTATCTCCGTTCACTGACTGCCATCGAGCAAACTCGGGTAAAACTCGGGCGAACGAGAAAATGTCACAGTTTCGCCCTAAGGGCGAAGCAATGAATGCGATAGCAACACAGCAATGTCATACGAAGTAAGGTGAGCGGCTTTGGTAGCAACAACACGCAGAACTGTTGTCGACGCCATCGGCGTTTTGCGCGCGTTAGCTCAAAATGCGTGCGGCGTTGGTGACTGTTGCTGGAGCCTCTGATATAAATAGGCACTTGGTGCCGCAGCTAAACGTCGCCTCCCTTCCCTCCCCCTCCCCCACGGCCTCTCGCGCGTCCGAAGAAGGCGCGTTTGCTCTACATATATGGTGATTGTAAAGGAGAAAAGAGACGCCTACTTCTGCAGCCCTTAAGCGAGCACGGCGCAGAACGCGCGTTTGTTCTCCGCCGTGCGTTCACTCCCCGTGAAAGACGCGCCCCTCGCGCCCTTTCACTCGCACATACAGCGTTCGGCGCGCGGCGACGATTTCATCTCCAAATGACGTCATACGGAACCTCACGGCGACGGCGACGGCGACGGCGACGCCGACGGCAGAAATCTGCTTTTGAGTGTCCATATAATTGCTATCGCAATAAAACTCGGCGCATCCTGCATAGCACCCCAGAAGATCATTTCATATCTACAGAAAACACATAAAAACATATCAGAACGCCATACCTGAGCTACACACATGCAACCTACTATAGAATCTCTGGTATTCAAAGAAAATGCAATAGTAGAGTCAACCACTATACATATGTACTTGTAGTAAGAACCTAATATATTTGTTTTTTCCCCCAAAAGTCTTTAAAAGCCACGAGTTCTTTTTCTGTAGCTCTATTGTTGGCTTTGGTACAAGTGCTTTTACATTTTATTGCGATAGCAATTATATGGACACTCAAAAGCAGATTTCTGCCGTCGGCGTCGCCGTCGCCGTGAGGTTCCGTATGACGTCATTTGGAGAAGAAATCGTCGCCGCGCGCCGAACGCTGTATGGGCGCGAGGGGCGCGTCTTTCACGGGGAGTGAACGCACGGCGGAGAACAAACGCGCGTTCTGCGCCGTGCTCGCTTAAGGGCTGCAGAAGTAGGCGTCTCTGTTCTCCTTCACAATCACCATGTATGTAGAGCAAACGCGCCTAGTAGTAGTGATTTTATTGAAGAAGAAAGTGACGCTTATTTCTGCTGCCCAATAGGGAGCACGGCGCAGCGTCAGGGGAAGGGGAAAAAGGAGATAAAGATGTTGAAACGAAGGGAAGAGAAGAAGAAGCAGCAAAAGTCTCATCCGATCATGGAGGAGGCTGGTGATGGAGGCGGTGCCCTGCTAGGGACGAGCGCTTAGCGATGGGCGGAGATTCCGTTCAGTTCCACAAACTCCAAAAGGCTATGGAGAGCTCGGAGGTGGGGAGGCGACGGGAACAGGAGGTCGCTGGTTGTCGCAGCAGGTAGACCCTGTTGACGAGCGAGAGGCCGTGGGGGAGGGGGAGGGAAGGGAGGCGACGTTTAGCTGCGGCACGCAGTGCCTATTTATATCAGAGGCTCCGGCAACAGTCACCAACGCCGCACGCATATTGAGCGAACGCGGGCAAAACGCCGATGGCGTCGACAACAGTTCTGCGTGTTGCCGATGCTGCTACATGTCCAAGTTTATACAGCTGATAAAGCTAATATCATTACTCCGTATAGCTCTCTACAAGTTTGCTATCGCAATTGATGCTTCGCCTTTCAGGTGAAACTGCGACAACATTTTTTTTTTCAGAGTGAGATGTCTGCGGTCCAACAACATTGAATCGGCCTGTAGTCTTTGCCTCGCGGCATCGTGTCGCGGGCACTCGAGATGAGCGTGCTGTACGTCTTAGCCCGGCCACAATTTCACTGTCAACAATCTACTCAGTTCCCCTTAGATTGCCCTGTACCTAGTGTGAAAAAGGCTGTAACGGTGCCTTGCAAATATTATGTCTCTCCAACTGCGAGGACATGACAGCGACCATCAAAGCATTGGGACAGGGGGGAGGGGTCCGGCTTGCTCATTCGCAGATACGCTAGTGTGTATGCGCGACCGGAGAATCCGATATGACGAAGGAATCTACGGCAGCTCTCGGCGCAGGATCCGCCGGCGCGTGTGCGTGTGTGGTGTTGCGAATTTTCGATGGTCCGAGGGTCCCCGAAGGGTTGCATGTGTGGTGCCGTGCCAGGTGCCAAGAGGAGGAGTTATCCAGGGAGATTAGAAAAACTGTTTTATATACAAAATGTACATTATTTTACAAGAAGGGCTCCATGATATTGGAACCGTCTACGTGCTAACATCTTTGCATGTGGTAGCGTTTACATCTCCGAGCGTTCTCCATGGTCGAGCGTGCTCTACATCGTCAAGCGTGCTCTACATGGTCAAGCCTCTAGCGTCCTCTACATGGTGAAGCGTCTCTCACAACACTCAAGTCCCCTGTTTTATCCCTTTCGTTTCCCTCTTTCACTCGACGAGGGAATACACTGTAGTTCTTTTAGCCAATCAGCATCTTGGATCAGGTGGCCATATCCCGCACGTGATGTGTCGTCGTTTCCCGCCGGGCTCCGCCTCCAATCTTGTTAGGTCGCCCCCGAACACAGGCAGCGGTTGACAACTTGGGAACCGAACGTTGATGTCGTTCCCCCGGGATTGCCAGACACTGGCCCCTTTCAAGATTCGCCTCTCCATAGCGGTCAGTTCGCGGAATCAGGGAGGGCGGTGGCTGTCTCGAAAGGGCGCCAGTTTGGCGCGTCGCAATCGACGCCGGACCTCGTCGTGGTTCGGGCGGCGCTGGTAATTCACGGAACCGCACCAAAGGGCGACGCTGCCGTTTAGCGACGCATGAGGTAGCCTGAGACCAACTGCTAATCCCTCAGTCCCAGGTGACAATTCTCGGCCGCGAGAAAGGGCGCCAGGATGGCGCGTCTGAGTCGGCGCAGGCCTCCTTTGTCCCGAGGGACCGCCAGACACAACAGCACCCCCGCCGCCAGATGATGCATCGGGAGGTCGAGTTGTTCCATGCAGCTCGGCCGGTTTGATGCCGGCTTCGCTCAAAGCCATGGGGCCGCTGCTTCCAGGAATGATGATCTTCCCGCCAAAGGCCTCTTCATAGGTGGGCTCAGACTGGGCTGCAGAAATGACAAGCTCCAAGCTCCAAGGAGCGACCTTTGTCAGCCACACACAATGCTGCAAGCGCCACTGCAAGCCACTCTCATCGCCAGACTTTACCAATTCCAAAAATCCGACTGCCCCCTATCTAAAGAAAACCCTGAAACACAAGGTGCTCGTTGATCCGGACAAGTACCAAAAAACTTCCGATGATGTGTCTTCGCAAATAGACACCGACTGGGTTTATGTAATGAAGCTAAGTAATTATGAATTAGAGCTTCCACAGATCAGGAACGCGAAGGGAGAACTGACCTTCAGTAATTCATAGTTCGTAACACTTAGCACAACAAAGCTACATAATCATTACATAATGCCATAAATTCTAAATCGGCAAATAGGAAAACCATCTATCCCGTGCCCAAAGTGGCTCACAAGGCCTAACTTATTCTGCATTTTCCCCTGCGCACTTCGAAATTGTGCTGCTTTAATGCTATAAGCTCCATCTGAGCAGGTGGCCGTATTCATGTGAGATACCCTTTTGCAATATTTTGAAGAGAAAATAACTCTATCGCTAATGGCGATCGGCGCAACCTGTTCCTAACGCGCGGTCCTCTCCACGTGCGTGCGGGAACAATCATCCGACGTTTTCCAAAGTCAGCCGAAGTATACTGCCTAACAAAATTTTTTTAAAGCTCAATGTCGTTCAAAAGAAATGTCCTCCAAGAAATAAAAATTAATAAACGCAACCTAAAAAACGTTCCTCGAAAGAAAATCAAAACCAAAACACGACGCGTCATTAACTCGCGTAAAAGCTCAGGTCATCAACTTGCCCAACCTGCGCATGACCTTCTAAACTATTGCAACCCTGACACTAAGCCTATAGCTGACACCAAGTGTACAGCTGTGGTCGCGTAAACACTCCCTTTTAAATCGTGGGTCTAACCCGAGCCGGAAAGCTTAACAACATAATAAAAAAACTGGGGCATTCTTTAAGCCTGTCAAACTTTCAAAACTCGACTAATCTCCCGCAGACGGAATACAAAAGAAGAAAAAAATTCTACCTGTCTTCCCTGTTTCCTTATTCTTGGGCCCAAACGCACCCCTTTCTTTCAGACGCACTCGAGGGGTCGCGCATTCCGGGGATTTCGCAAGGTGCCGTCGCGAAGAAGGCAAAAGCCACTAATTCGCCTGACACACCTCGTGGCTACGACTGTAGCACAGCAGCCTCCAAGTACTGGGAGGGGGATGTATTCACAGAACCGCGCGCACACTGTCCCATTATCTGCGAGGCAGTCGCCATTCATTGCCCCCGCGAGTGATCGGCTCGGGTGGCAGCTTACCGACCGCTTCCTTTTGTCCCTCTGCCTACAGTGTACCTTACGCAATGCGGTCAGGTGACGGTCACCACGCCTGAATCTTCGCGAGACTCGCCTTTTCGCGACGTGCGTCACGCCGATCCTTGACCTCAGCAAACGCCTAAGCTAGGGAGTTACCCTCCTGCGCTTTTCCACATTATCTGGCTGGATCATGATCTTAGCGCGTTTACCAATGTCGCCTTGGCGCTTCGCACGTTTGACTCGAGACGCCCTGACCGCCTCCACCTTTCGCATCCTGCGCTTACGCCTTTTATGTTTGGCATGCTTTGTTGGTCCTGCGGCATCAGCACACGCACTGGAAATTTCGTTGCCCTCTCGGGTTTCACAGTGCGTCTGCCTTTGTAATAGAACATGACCAGATTTGACCATTGAGCAAGCTGGCTCGTCATGAAGTCTAACTTCAGCTGGCCTAGCTCTATCACTGCCGTCGACAGCATGCAAAACTCCTTGCTGGCCTTCGAAGTCGGCCTCTGTTTCCAGAACAGCCTCGCTAAATGGAGAAACAGCTGTTTCTTCGCGCTTGTCACTGTGTCCGTTAACTAGGGGCACAACAACCCTCTCAGCGCACTCTAAACTAGCACTATCAAGACTAGCTTTGTTACTCTCGTCTTGGCCTTCGCAGTCGGCCACAAGTTCTAGGGCGGGAAAACCACCGCTCACTTCGGTGACCGAATTCACCTCGCTTCCGGCTACTAACTCCTTTAACTCGTCACTGCTTGCAGCTGCGTCTGGAATCGTATCTTGGTCCTTTGACCGCTGCTCATTAGGGGACACGCCTAGCAGTCTCTGAGTCTCCTCATGTGTTTTTGCCCTGAAAGCTCCCTTACTGGAGAAGGAACTCTCCCTGCTCCTCCTTAGAGAAAAACTCTCCTGGTTCCTCTTTGGAGAAAACACTCGCCTTTCCTTTGGCGACTTTTCTGACCTATTCGACAATAAATAGGGCAACCTATCTGGCAGGCTGGCTGAAATTGCCGCCGCCGTACACACTTGGCCTAAAGGGCCTTCCGTTTCTGGTGCGGGAAATCCGCCGCTCTCTTCGCTTTGTGTGTGTGCCACTTGCATCACACCTTTTCGAAAGCTTTCTACACTAGTCCTCTCAGTGCTAATGTTACCTTCAACAGGCTCGGCTTTTTCATTGTCTTTTGGGCCTTCGAAGTCGGCCTGCCATGCTACACCAAAGCGCCTGAACAAAGCCCTCTTAGCCCTGTCGTAGTCGCGCGCTTTCTCCTCGGATAAGCAATGCAAGAAACACGCAGCGACACTAAACGGGAGCAGTGCTCCTAATCGCTCGGCCCACGAGTCCCTGCTGACACCCTCTTTCTCACACACTCGTTCAAAACCGGCGAGGAAATTAACAGTACCCTCGTCTGTCTCGAAAGTGTGGAGCTGGCGTCGCGCTGTCCGCCATCTCTCGCGAATTTCGGCATCGTGCCTGCGCCTTTCTGCTTCTTCACGCTCGCGCCTCTCGCGCTTCTCTACAGCTTCAAGCTCGCGCCTCCTGCACTCCTCTGCCTTTTGCTTTCTTTCCTCAATTGTCTCCCAAGCCTCATCAGCTTCCTCGACCGTCACCTCTTCTACCTTCATGACGTCGAGAACCGCTTCTTTAGTTTTTGCGGAGTCGACCGAGATGCCTAACTCCTCGCAAATTAGAAGGAGGTCCTGCACTCTGAATTTCTCCATAGCGATCTCGTTTGCCTTCAAAATTCCCCCTTCTTAAAATTCGCTATTTAAAGAAGGTGAATTTCCCAAAATGGTGCCCGCCAGAAAACACAAAGTTACTCTCCTAGCAACTACCTACTTGTACTAGAGAGTTCTGGCGACATGAAGCGCAAACTCAGGCACTAAGCCCGTCCTTATCGCTACCATCAGGAGATCGCAGAATTTCTCTCTTCGTTCCTTCCTTATGAAACAATTTTCCTGGCCTCTCCGGCCTTCTCCCAACTCACTTCCTCATTCTGTAAAAGCTCCAATTGTTGACTTTTGCCTACCACAGGGACAACCAAAATGCCCATCGGCTCACAACTTTTGAGGAGTTCCTGGATTTCAAAGTTATCCGTATTTACAGTGCACCCTGTGTTTCTTCCCCACTAGTAATTTAGCCCACGAGGCACTATATTCTTGGTCTGCGAGACAAAATCACTAACAACACCAGACCACCATTATCGACTACCTGCGCTAATGAGTCTGGCGAAAAGAGAAGCAAACACGTAGCACTCACCACACCGATGTAGCCAACGCCGGCCGATCCCATAAGCTGCCAGCCACTGTTGCGAATCCCGATATGTCCGTGTGTCCATCAAAGGGTTCATGTGTGGTACCGTGCCAGGTGCCAAGAGGAGGAGTTATCCAGGGAGATTAGAAAAACTGTTTTATATACAAAATGTACATTATTTTACAAGAAGGGCTCCATGATATTGGAGCCGTCTACGTGCTAACATCTTTGCATGTGGTAGCGTTTACATCTCCGAGCGTTCTCCATGGTCGAGCGTGCTCTACATCGTCGAGCGTGCTCTACATCGTCAAGCGTGCTCTGCATGGTCAAGCCTCTAGCGTCCTCTACATGGTGAAGCGTCTCTCACAACACTCAAGTCCCCTGTTTTATCCCTTTCGTTTCCCTCTTTCACTCGACGAGGGAATACACTGTAGTTCTTTTAGCCAATCAGAATCTTGGATCAGGTGGCCATATCCCGCACGTGATGTGTCGTCGTTTCCCGCCGGGCTCCGCCTCCAATCTTGTTAGGTCGCCCCCGAACACAGGCAGCGGTTGACACCTTGGGAACCGAACGTTGATGTCGTTCCCCCGGGATTGCCAGACACTGGCCCCTTTCAAGATTCGCCTCTCCATAGCGGTCAGTTCGCGGAATCAGGGAGGGCGGTGGCTGTCTCGAAAGGGCGCCAGTTTGGCGCGTCGCAATCGACGCCGGACCTCGTCGTGGTTCGGGCGGCGCTGGTAATTCACGGAACCGCACCAAAGGGCGACGCTGCCGTTTAGCGACGCATGAGGTAGCCTGAGACCAACTGCTAATCCCTCAGTCCCAGGTGACAATTCTCGGCCGCGAGAAAGGGCGCCAGGATGGCGCGTCTGAGTCGGCGCAGGCCTCCTTTGTCCCGAGGGACCGCCAGACACAACAGTGGGCCCTCGTAAAATAGGCGCCCCGTCCCTTTCCCCGCCGTCGGAGCGGGTGGCTTATCCGTGCGAGCATTGCTGCGCTGGAAGCTAGGGAGTGCTATGCTGTGCTAACTTCCCCGCCGGCTACATCGCCTTAAGTACAGCCAATCGGCCCAGTCTTCAGATAGTCTGATGCCCCGAGAACAGCATGAGGGTGATGCATAAGGATTTTTCACTCGTACAGTTTGGCGCAGAAACGGAACATAGTTTAAGTAGCGCGCGCGTTCTTGGAGTGTGTGTAAACTTGACTCTGTATACAATGTAAAATAATATTGTGTTTTTTGTTTATTAC
Source organism: Dermacentor silvarum (assembly GCF_013339745.2). NCBI lineage: Eukaryota > Metazoa > Arthropoda > Arachnida > Ixodida > Ixodidae > Dermacentor > Dermacentor silvarum. The sequence goes on from NC_051161.1 coordinate 118,270,403, forward strand.
ATAGTTTATTGTTTAGTTTATGTTCACAGTCCTATCATGTGTGTATTAATTGACTCCCTGCTTTAACAAAGTCAATTTTTCATAATTTTAAGCAATAATAGGAGGTCTGTATTTATTTCTTATCTAGAGATACTTCTAATATACTAATAGCTAAGCGCAGTAAATTTATTACATAAACAGTTAGAACAGGAGGGTCCTCGCTCAGTCTTAAAAAAGGCGAGTGTAAGCAAAGAAAAGATGCGGTTCTTCTGAGCAACTTGTGAATCACACTTTGACAGTGTTCGACCTGATTGGCGTAACTGCGCTGTAAGTCGGCCTGCCATTTTATATTTCGACAAAACCTGGGTACTGGGCCGCAAGGAAGCCCAGGCGAGTCGAACCACGGGACACTGGAATAACTACGCAAGGAAGCATAAAGGACAATGGGATCCGAAAGACGATATCAAAGGATAGAGCCCAGCGGTTGTTGGGCTCTTTAGATGGGCTATTAGACAGGTGTGACAGCTGTCACACACCTGTCTTTCTGTCAAATATTTTGTCACACCAAATATTTGTTTGACAAATTTTTGTTGGACAACCATTTTGCCAAAACATATTTTTGTAAAAAAAATATTGAGTCATCGTTCCTAACGCGAAGCACTTACGCGATAGCTGAGAAATTATGCTCACTAAGCCGTAGACTGTTTTGTGTGGCGGTTGCTGGAGTGAATACTCACAGGTGCGATCTCTTTTCTAGAGGCTAACACACAGGTGTAACCTCTTTTCTAGAGGCTAACATCAGCCTCACTCAATGTAAATTGAACTAAATTCTTGGCTTTACGTGGCAAAACCCAGATATGATTATGATGCACGCCATCGTATGGGACTCTGGACTAATTTTGACTACCTGGGGTTTTTTACCGTGCACCCAATGCACTGTACACGGGCTTTCTTGCATTTCGCGCACATTGTAACACGGCCGCCGTGGCCTGAATTTGATCCCACGCCCTCGGGCTTAGCAGTAAAAAGCCAAAGCCACTACACCACCTACGGTGGGTAGCCACCACAATCAACGCCAACCACAGCCAAGTTGAAGCTGACAGAGCTGCGAGTCGCTGACAGCATTGCACTGCGCACTTAATTGCGTACTGCTCAAAGCTTTACTCCCGTCGTGAAAAACGCCTTTCAGGGCTTGCAGGTGGGCACACGCTATGACAAACAACATGCATTTCCTTTGGTTCCACCGCCCACGTTCCTCGACATGCTGCTTGAGGACGTTTGACAAGGACACTATCCCCTTATTAAAGCCAAGTTTTCTATGTCTCACTGATTCGTCCGGGAGCGCCAAAAACGCACTGCAGGAAAGCCAACTTACACAACGGAACTATCTGCGCATCTGTGCACACCATCGTAGAACACTACAGTTTACATTCGCAGTTGTACAGATAAGAACAATGGGAACTGCAACGCTACGCTACCCAGACAAACTGTATATATCTGCATTGAATTACGCGCGTCACGCAATGCATTCCAGGCCGTGACCATGAGTAGGCCGCGGGTGCAGCGCACAACAGAAGAAGAGGCTGCCGTACGTGAATGTAAGCCCGAGCGCGATCGTGCCTGTAAGGCCGATGCCGTGTATCGGCAACGGGCAGTCAGTGAAAGTGTGAGTGTCTGCGTGTAATGAACGACTACATGATCTAAAATAAAGGCTATGCAACTTAACTAAATGTGTATTCATTCAACTTTAACATTGAAAAAGAAATACAATCCTAAACAGGCAATTAAATCACGTATGCATCGCATCTGGTCGCTCAGGATTTCTTGGGTTCGTTGCATGGTCGTTGGCATTGGATTCTGATTTAGTTGGCGTGGGCGAAAGCTTCGCGTTCAACCATCTTTCTTTAAGAAAGGGGCTTTGATCTTTTGTGGATAAAAACATGGACAGGCCTTGAACTAAAGGCCTTAGAATTGTGTGACTCTTTCTGACAAAGCCATCAATCCTGTCACAAGATGTTTGAGCCTTGTTTCGGTATTTGGTGCATCTGGCAATTGTAATTTTGGGCCTTCGCGTTCTTTAGACTCACGCTAGTTGACTGTTTTAGAGTGATGGTATTGGTACAGACGATGCCAGCATGTGTGGAAGGTACAATCTATCGTACTCCTTGATGAAGGACGGGAACCCTTATTTCATTCTTGTGAGGTGCATTTACCACTCATTACGCTTGTCTTGCAGTGAGCGAGCAATGTTCTCTATCTAAACATCAAATTAGGTGTTCGGGAAAGTTTTTGCAGGTTTTTTAGCCGTTTGGGAGCAGGACGTAGTATCAATTTATGCACATCTCAATTAATTATGATAGTCAGCTCAGATTTGGCAATATGTAATACACTAGGTGACCGAGTATCTAGGGTGCTTTGAGAGGCATCCTTGAGCGTTTGTACGAGCTGAATTTGCACTGTCATACAGCTGATTCCACTGAGTGTTGCTATACAGCACGTTTGCTACACGACATGTTCCATTATAAAATGGACAGGCTTCACACGTATTGAGCTCAGACGATAGATATGCAGTACTACACAGATAACAGGCTGTTGAAGTCAGAATATTCACAGCAAGATAAACTGTTTGCTGACTTCCACCTCCTTGTTAGGTTCAAAATGCAAAATATATGCAAACTAGAGTTGGAGTACAGAGTTGTGCAGGCGAAATTACTATCTCTGACTGCTGCACAATCTCTAAAAACAATACTGCACAACTCATCCCAGGGTTACTGTCGACAATAACGCAAATAGCAATCGACAATGGCGTGACGACCACGGCATGACTACAGTAGGATGATGAAGCTGAAAGGACGATGATGGCATGACCACGACACGATCACGACGACGACATGACAATGGAGACGTGATAGCGACTGCCTGACAATGGCCGCATGACAAGGGCGGCATAATAACGATTGAATGACGATAGTATGACTACAATACAATGACAAAGAAATATTGACATCAATGGATCGGCGAAGGTGGTACACGACGACGGCATGACGAAAGCGGGATGACGTCATTGAAGTGATGCAATGATAAAATGACATTATAACGACGACGACTGCGTCAGAAGATGGCGTGACGATGACGCATCAAGAGTGTCGGATGACAAAGCTGGATTGACGGCGATGCATAAACCACGACAGCATCACGACCACAACTGCATACATAGTGACCTAAGACAACTTGCATCACTGTGCAGTGAACGAGGTGCGACGCTGGCCGCATGACGAGCATCAGATCACGAAAGAGGAACGATGACAATTCAACGACCACGATGACATCACCATGGCGGTGTGACGACGAATTTATGACGGCTGTATGACGAAGATGGCGTGACGAGCGCTGTATGACAAAGTTGGAATGACGGCGATGGAACAACCACGACATCTCGTAGTCATCACAAAGCTGAACTGATGACAAGGGAATGACCACGACGGCGTCACCACCGGGAGCAGATACCTAGTGGCCCAAGCCTGTAGACAAGTTGGGCCACTGGGTCGACGTAACAGGATAGATAGATAGATTCAAAACGGCAGAAGTCGGCAAACAATGCTATTCTTATTAAAACATTTGGCAGACTTAACTGCACTTCACGTCTGCATAATGCAAAGCATTCACCACTTATTGAGAACGGTTGTATAAATATTGTAAGTGTTGTATAGCGAACGGTTATGTAAAAATTATATGTTCTAGGGTTAGATTTCTAATAAATATGCAAGAACGTTTGTAAGCGGAAAGTTTGGCCTCGAAATCAAGCTGAAACCTAGCGCCACATACCCAGTTGCACATAACCAGTGGCACGGATCCTTTGGGCATACTCAATGGCCCCTGTGACCTCAGTCGACCCTCTGGTACATCATTTTAGACTGCAGTATCACCGGCCTACAAAAACAACGAGATACCTAGGCTACACAACAACGAGAATCGGTCAAATTAAACGGCGGGCTACTCCACCCACCCACCCACCCACCCACCCACCCACAAAAAATGAAATGTGGTTGCAGAGTCTAAATCATCTAGAAAACAAATGAGCGCAGTTTGCACTATTGGTGCAAGCCTGGGGCAAAGAGCGGAGCTTGTGGTCGACCAAGCTTATACCGATGACACTGGATACTCAAACGTAGACTCTCGCGTTCTCGTTCTCGAAACTCGGGATCTTCGACTCGATGACGCGTCTTCTCGGCTGCAGCTTGGGCACGGTATTGCGGATCGGCTCACCGCCGACGCGCGGATTCTCGCTTGGCCCCACAACGTGTTTCAAAACCTGCAACGTGCAACGCGGCCTGGCGAAGCGTTGATTTGTCTAGGCGAAGCGAGGCACATGCTGTTGCTAGGGGACGCGAAGTGAGGTAGGTCATGGCTAGATGGAGCGGGTGTGCGGTCGTAGCTAAAGTCCCTATATAAGAAAAGTACCGCCATCTACTCTTTCCTCCGCCGCCTCCTCTCCTAAAGCGCTTGCTTTTTTCTTTAGTTTTTGCTTGCGAAAGCCAAGTCGACGGTGGCGCACCTAGAAAGTCCACGCTGAAGCTTTCAGGCCGGGCGCGCACCGCCGCCGCCGCCGGCGACTGCGGCGGCGCAGAGGACTTTCAACATGGCTCTGAGGCGGAAAAAAAGAAAATATAAAGAAGTGAAAAGCGCGCGCTATCATCGTCCAATCGGAGATACAGGAGAGAGAGAAGCGGCGTTTATCAAAGGAAGGTGGTACTTTTCTTATATAGGGACTTTAGTCGTAGCAGCTCGGCGCGGCTGCGCGGGGACGCGGCGTAGCGAGGCGCAGCTATGCCAAGTAGTTGCTAGGCAACGCTCGGTGACGTCATCGCCAGCTGCAGTTTCTGGTCTACGATATACGGGCCTATCTCTGGCTTAAACAGCTCCGCTGTTGAAAGATACGAAGTAGTATTAACGTTTGGTGTGGTCCCAGCGACTGGCGTAGATGCTGCGATACATTCGAGCCAAACGACCACTTGTTGACCAGAGTAAAGTGGTGTAAATAATGAAATCATGCTGTTGTTGTATGCGAGAGTCGACCGTCAGCTACACACGCTTTGTAATGACTGGTTGTGCAAAATAGCCGCAGTAGGGTTTGAGGGTACATAAGAATTGCGCATAAAACTGGCTACATTTGACTATAAATTTTCTGCTCTTGCTTTATCTTCGGCTATACTTGGGCTACAATTTATCCTACTTCGGGCTACGCCACATGACCCGTTCTGGCAACACTGCTTGCAGTAGTCGCAAGCAATTCAATCAAATACCAGCAATGACATTAGCTCCGGTGATGGCACTTGAAGTGATGTGGTGGTAGGCCTGCTGTAAAAACAAACCATGTCTTTAATCGAACAATCCTAACAAAAAGCCAACACTGATGACAAATAATTCTCAAGAAAAAACATTTCCGGTTTACAAGGAAGACGATTCATTTTGTATTTCGATTCGACAGAACTAAGAACCGAGAAACGTCTACGAAAGTTATCAATATAATGGTAAGGAGCTTTCATATTTAATGAGTTTGGCAGTTCAGGGGCCAATAGAACGTGAATGAGCGTGCCCCGCAAACAAATAGATCTCTATTTTCCTACTAAATTTAGTTACATTACAACCCCAGGCTTTCAGTAAGGACATAATTCGGTACTGCTAAGACTTAGCACGCCAATTCCAACATGATTTGATACTTGAAATGAGTTTCACTTACATCTGCATTACACATGCATTACACGTACACATACATTACAGATGCACATACAGGGTGTTTTTTTTTAGCTGCACCAAATATTGAAAATGAGAAAAATATAAATCTTGGTCACGTTATGTTTACCATTCGAGTGTACGGATTGGCGGCTTCTAGATACAGAGCAATTTCCGCATTTCCGAGCATAATTAGCGAAGTTACGGTAAACAGGGGGCTGCAGCAAATGAGTACTTTCGGGCCCGTTCTCGACACTACCTATACCAACGATCAAATTTCGAATAGCGGAGGTCATGTGTGAGCTACGCGAACAATCAGTTCCCCTTGGCAGGCTCCTTGAAACCGAAACTGGCCGCAAAAAGAGCGTCTGTCGTCGATGGCGCCAACCCCCCCCCCCCCCCCCCCCGCCTTTCGTCACGTCTCCGAGGTCACTGCCCGTCCGGCCCGGTGATCTCTTTAAGACGGGAGACAAGGTTTTGAATTTTAGCCTTAACTGTTAATGCGGGAATTCAGAGCAAATAATAAAAAAAGAAATAAAAGGAGAATGCTTTATTGGCAACTGCAGTACGTCAGCCGACTGTGCCCTGCAGCACCTACTCCAAGAAATAAGGGAGCGCTGGTTGCTTCTTTTTTGTGTAATGCGTGAATACATACTTGTCTTCTCCGTGGTGGCCTTTATACATGAAGATATAGGTCGTTTTCTTGGCTTCAGGATCAAAGGAAATTTGTTTGCCCTCCAAACACTCAAAAAATGCATCGTCGTTCCAATTAAAAATAGCCACGACGTGGGGAAACCGTGCGAATGCCTGAAATAAAGATGCTCTGTCTTACGCCAGACGAAAATACAAATGATTCATATATTTTGTATAGGCTTTACTGCTGTAAAAGGTGTTCGCACCATAACTCTTCGCGATACTTCATTTTACTCGTGGAGGAAATATAATATGTTTGCCTAGGTATAGTAGCATTCATAGTAACAGGTACACGATTCGTGTTTCAGGTAATACCCACGACCAACCTATCCTTCTGAAAGAAGTAAGTACTGATGCATCTTATACCATAGGTCAATATGCATGAGCTGATTATAACATAATACACAGGCTGCAGAAAACTCGAAACGAAGACAATAGGGCTTCGTCACATAGAACAGAGTAACGCTATGTACCACATAAATAGAAACGACAGCTACAGAGAGAAAATATGTGTTTTGCATATAGCCGAAAGCGAAGAAGGCAATCTGTACATACACAAAGAAGCATATAAGTGTGCAGTATAACCAGCAGATAGCATACTTTTTTTATCTCAACACAATCGACGATGCAGAGGAGTATCTATTAGATATGGCTATAATTCAGCATAATTTTCGGTAACCGGTACCAATGATCTGCAGGCAGTTTGATTTCTGGTTTGCCTTGAAGAAAAGAATGCAGTCCACTTTGATCAAAGCATGTTACAAAAGCACGGGAACGTGCCCTCGAAGATATCAGTTACACTCAGTGTTCGTTATATACGTATAATCTAGATGCATTCAACAAAATATTTATTTGAGCTTTGTGGTGTGTAGACAAAGAAGTCTATGTGCCATTTCGAGGTTTTTCTGAATTCTACACGCAGTCTGAACGAAGAGTCCCGGGCAGTCAACAACACTGTGGCCAGGTTGAAAAGAATGATGAGGTCAGCGTTTCTGCAGCAGCATTCCGTAGAGTCCAACACACAAATATTTAAGGGAAGTGTTGGTTTCTGATAATAGATCACACAAATGAGGTCTTCTGATTTGTATTTAATTATATGAATAGATGTTTGCGAAGATATTCACGTATGCCTCCTGTACTCCTTGATTACGCAATGCCTCTATGACTGCTGGTATCTCTACTGAATCAAATGCCTTTTCATAATCTATGAAAGCCATATAGAGCCATATGCTAATATCTTAGCAAACATCTACAAGGATTCCACAGCTACCTTGATTCTCCACAAGAAAAGTAGAAAGTTACCTATCAAGAAAGGGGTCAGGCAAGGAGATGCAATCTCTCCAATGCTATTCACTGCATGCTTAGAAGTATTCAAGCTCTTAGACTGGGAAGGCTTAGGAGTGAGGATCAACGGTGAATATCTCAGCAACCTTCGGTTTGCAGATGACATTGTCCTATTCAGCAACAATGGAGACGAAATACAGCAAATGATTGAGGACCTTAATTGAGAAAGTGTAAGAATTGGGTTGAAGATGAATATGCACAAGACAAATATAATATTCAATAGCTTGGCAAGAGAACAAGAATTCAGGATCGCCAGTCAGCCTCTAGAGTCTGTAAAGGAGTACGTGTACCTAGGTCAATTACTCACAGGACCCCTGACCCTGACCATGACCCTGACCATGAGAAAGAAATTTACAGAAGAATAAAATTGGGTTGGAGTGCATACGGCAGGCATTGCCCAATCCTGACTGGGAGCTTACCACTGTCGCTGAAAAGAAAAGTGTACAATCATTGCATTCTACCGGTGCTAACATATGGGGCAGAAACTTGGAGGTTAACAAGAAGCTCGAGAACAAGTTAAGGACCGCACAAAGAGTGATGGAACGAAAAATGTTAGGCGTAACGTTAAGAGACAGGAAGAGAGCGATGTGGATCAGAGAACAAACGGGGATAGCCGATATTCTAGTTGACATTAAGCGCAAGAAATGGAGCTTGGCAGGCCATGTAATGCGTAGGATGGATAACCGGTGGACCATTAGGGTTACAGAATGGATACCAAGAAAAGGGAAGTGCAGTCGAGGTCGACAGAAAACCAGATGGGATGATGAAGTTAGGAAATTTGCAGGCGCAAGTTGGAATAGGCTAGCGCAACACAGGGGTAATTGGAGATCGCAGAGAGAGGTCCTTCGTCCTGCAGTGGACATAAAATATAGGTTGATGATGATGATGATGATGATGATGATGACATGAATAGACTTAAAAGTTATGCGTATCTTGGTTTCTGGTGTTTTACGTGCCAAAACACGATTTGATTATGAGGCGCGCTGTAGTGGGGGACTCCGGATTAATTTGGACCGCCAGGGGACCTTTAGCATGCCCCCAATACACGGCGACATAGGGTTTTTGCATTTCGCTCCCATAGAAATGCGGCCGCCGCGGCCGGGATTTGGTCCCCTCGACCGCATGCTTAGCAGCTCAACAACATAGTCGCTGAGCCACTGCGGCAGGTAGATGCGTGTGTACAATTCTCCTTATTTTGATCCGATGCAACGTGTATATGCATGCACTGTTCTTAAGGCGAAAGCCTTAGGCGTGCATGTTCGCGGTGCCCTTGGCGGTGAGCTTGAAGTGACCTTGGCGAAACTGGGCCTTGGCAAAAATGGCCGACGGCGCAAAGAGTAAAAACACGTCTAAAATGCTCGCATTGACGTCACGTTTCCCAAGGAAGTTCCTGCAAACAAAGTAAATTAGCGGCGTTGAAAAGAAAATTTGATAAACTTCGTCCTAGGTGGAAATTGAACAACGGCCTCTGCGGTGCGAGACGAGCACGCTTCCTTGAAGCCACGGCTGCTTTTTTTTTCTTTGTTACCCCTTTCGCAACAATACGTACACACGTACAAATACAAAGCAGGTGACTTGGTGGTACACAATATTAATACATCATTTGGCTAGACTGTACCGATTTAAAAGGCCTTCGAAGAGGCCACCACAGACACGAAAGCATCAAGCTCCTGAAAGCACTATGATGCTTCCGTTGGTTCCGTCATGTGCTTTAGGGCATTCCTGACATTCGTGCGCGTTTTCCACACGCTGTTCATACAAAAAAACATTATCATGTCAGCCGGCACTCCCCCTGCGTCTGCGCATGGCAAGAAAAGAATGCCGAAAGGGCTTATCGACAGTTCTTTTTTCAGAGTTGGCTTGAGAACGTCCCGCAAGAAAACGGAGTCATGGCAATCCAAGAAGATGTGCTCGAGAGTTTCAGATTTGTTGAAGCCACGGCTGCTCCACGGTGGTGGCCTACAGTGTGTGCCTTGCTGCACACGTCACGTGGTCACAGAGACGGGCTCGTGCCACAGCTCGCGCGTTCATCATTGTCGTTTTCCATAGCTGGCTCCTATGCCACTGATGATACCAGCGTTCCCAAAATGCCCCTCGCGCTCGAGCCACTGCTCGCGCTTTCGTCGTCGTCTTCTTCTTCCACAGCTGGCAGGCTTTCGCCTTCATGTTTTTCAAACGTGTAACACTTGCCTACTTTCCTTTTTTTAATTGCATCGCATGTTGATGTAATGAAATGCATTACATCAACATTAATGCATTTATGCATTACAGTGTTTAGAAGCTTACAACCGTTATACAATCGAAGCTTACAAAAGTCGTACAATCGGAGCTAGACTTCTTGCAAGACATAACCAGCAGCAATGGGAAGTACATGTGTGGCAGTAAGGCAATTTCCTGAACGCCACATATGAACGTTTAATGTAGTACCTAAAGTGCAGCGTGTTAGTGCACGCACTAGGCCACAGCTTTAGTCAGCAAGATGGCTGCGACGTGACGTGTGCAAACACGCACGCACTAGGCACTAGCCAGAACCGTGGAGGAACCATGGCTTCAGTGGCTCGGGCGAGGTGGCTCGGCATGGGCTGAAGCCAGGGCTCATACTCGGTTCTGGCTTACTGAAGGTGTGCCTAGGTCCCCTTTTTTCGAGAAAACGCTGCTCAAGTGCCTAGTGTGGTTGAAAACTGTGATCCCGTTCCTGAGTGTATTTCATGTCTGGACGCTTGTGTTTTCCTGATTTTCGAACTTGCATAGGACTGCCTAGCATGTGCGAATTGTTTTTCTTTCATGTGTGTTTAAATGTAACGCAACTAATTTTCCATGAAACTACTCATAATTCCATGCAAAAAAAAGAAGGTGTGGCTTCAGGGAAGCGGGCTCGTCTAGCACTCTGGAGGCCTGGGTTCGATTCCCACCCAGACCGAAACGTACCAAATTTTTTTTCAAAGCCACAAATTTACTTAGTTTACAGGAACCTCCTGGAGAAATGTGACATCAATCCAAGCACCTTTTGCGGCGTTGGCCGTTTTTCCTCACGGCCCAGTTTAGCCAATGTCACCACCAAGGGCACGCGAAGGGAACGCCAGGGGCACGCCAAGGGCACCCCCAACATTGAAACCTAAGGCTTTCGCCTTAATAACCACTGTGAAGAGAACTCTTTTTTTTTCATATTTACTGCGAATATGCTTTATGGAGATAGATTGTATGGTAATGTGACTGTTTTTGGTGAACTCGTTTAACCATGCAGAAAGTGTAAAACTTACAACTATTTTCGGTAACTAGTAGGACGTTTGTTGGCTTTCCATTATTCTGTCTGGTATGCGTGTGTGGTACACAGCGGAGTTATTAAAGCGAAGCTTTCTGTGACTCTTCTCCCGACGTTCCGGGCGCTGCTGCTGCTGTGATGGTCTTGCCGCGCGTGCCGCTGGGTTTCTTGCGACACGACCAGATGGCGCTCTCCTCCTGATTGTGCTAGAGTTACTGTATATGCTCCCTTCGGGAGAAGAGTTGCGCATGGGTCCGCCATCTTGCCCGCCAACGCATCCGGGTTAAGCAGAGAAGCCACTCCTCTTGAATGCAGGATTCGGCGCGGCTCAGCTGCCGAGTGTGCTTGCTCCTTCATTCCGCGAAGGCGGTGGCGCGGCGGGCGACAGCGCACAGAGGCTCCCGATGATGGTGGCGCAGCGGGCCGCAGTGCAGGCCATAGAAACTCTATGGTGCAGGCGCAGCTGTGAAGTTGGCTTTCCCTGAAAAGGATGCTTCTTCGCATGTGACCAGATTTGGCGAATAGGGGCGCGAGCGGCGCGTTCCATCAGATGCGCAACTCTGCTCCTCAAGGGGACCATATACAGTAACTCTAGGTATTGTACGCGCGCGCTGCTGGGTTACTTGCAGCACCACCAGATGGCGGTCGCCTCCGTGCATCCCTAGGGATGCTACATGAAAGCGGTGTTTTAGGGAGATGACAACAGAAAAAATTTTGACCGCTATTTAATGCCAAATTTGGTGAGTAGCCATCTTGATTCCCAATCTGACCAGAAGTCGCGGCGCATTCCTTCTTTTTTTTTGTCACGCTTTGATGTACCCATATTGGCACGCGATCTATTAAATTTCTCTAATTTAGTTCCATACCAATGTGCGCACGAAGCCTGTATACATATTAATCATACTAGTTGCCTTTTCCTTTTATTTTAACACATAAAACTTGCTTTTTTTCTTTTGCATGTCATGCGGCACGTATAAAGCAACAAGTTATAAGGCACGGTGGCGTTCACGTGGTAGTATTATCTTACAGCAAGAATGTGAACTGCTCTAAGCACTGTCGTTGCCTTCCACTTGTACGTAATATATAATGGGTGTTTTTTTTCGAAGTGTGCTGTACTAATGACTGTGCTTACTTGCCTGTTTAAGTAAAACATAGACGTGCGGTGTACTGCGCTCAGACACGCTATATGTCTCCGGCTGCCGAGGCCAAAGTTTACTGAAAAAGCCTTATTAGTTTCACAGCACCAAAGGCTGTCTGTCGGCTGTTCTTTCGCCATTTTGATTCCTATTCTTATAATTTGTCGGAAAGTTTAATCCGCTAATTTAGCTAGCGGCGGCAAGTACCTTTCAAAGGCTATCACCTCCCTAAAGCAGAGCTTTCATTAGGCTCCGTGCGCATCCCGGCCGCCGCCGGCGCGGGAGCGTTTCAGTTTGTGCGTGAGGCACGTGCTGTGCTTGCTTTCCTATCCGACAAAAATGCAGGTGCTGAGCTGTGGAGGCCGCGTGCTGGGCTGTGATAGTGCAAACATTACAATCGTTCATAGCCTGAAGAAAGCGCTGGCAGCCGGCGTCTCACCAGCGTGCTGGCTACGTATGTAGAAGGAGCACGTAATCACGCACCAGAAAAAATAATGCCTCCAAAGCGTGTACTCAGCGTCAAGGACACCCACGGTCGAAAGAAGCGTCGCGCGGAACAGGATCGTCTTCGCTACGCAGCGAATCGTAGTGTAGACAGCGAATGTATGTATACCTACAATTATAATCAATAATTGATGCTCACAATTCAACTAAAGTTTAACACTTCTGCCACGGTGCGATGCGCCATGTGAGGCAATGATAATGATCAACCCTCTCAGAGGTTGAGGACAATGACGGACAACAACAACCCAAGAAAACACGTCTCCCTGTGTGTTCTGCGGACTAGGCAGACAAAAAACAGTGGTGCACGCAAGATAACGTTTAACATAAACTAACCACTCTCCTATTGGACTAAACGCTTAAGAAATTACACATTCACTGCCAACATCACCACTAATTATCATCAATCAAAGCAAACAGCATTTTAAGCTTCGCTTACACGATCCCCACACTGCGTGGGATCCGCGTATATATTTTTTTCAAATGAACCAGAGTTATTTATTTCTTTTTGACAATGTGTTTTGTAGAAACAAACTTTTCTGTCTCCAATGATTTAAAAATTACTTTTCTCACACTCTTTAAATTACCACAATATTTTTGAACCACATTCCTTGATTTGTCTTAATTAAAATAGACAGATTTATGGAACCCTCTGTTTGCAGCTGCTTGAATGAAGCCTTATGCTGTTCATTTGTTCGAGGCAGCCCTGCATTTTGTTATTGGAAAATGATTTATTGAGACACTCCTGGTACATCACTTTTTTGTTTATGTTGTGTGTCAACATGGTGAGGTTGATTTGTGGTCAGCGCAATAATTTCGAGAAGCTTTGTGAAAGAGTAATATTCTCTGCTTTCATCGTTCATTACCGGAACGTCCAAGCATCTACACGTCTGCCATGGCGGCATCCTGGCATTTATAGAGCAGCTTTAATTATAAAGTTTGTTTACAGTTTGTGAAATCCTCAGTTTTGCCAAATTGAGTAGTATACCACTATAAAACCTGTACGCAAAATATAAACTCGTAGGTAACTCTAAAACACGGAGACCTGTTCGTGATACTGCGCGTTATGTTCAACGGATTGCTTGCTTTTTTACATTGTTTGTATTTTGCCACTAGGCCAAATATACTGTAGCTCTCTATCATGCATAGGGTCCTTCCACCATCTCTTGATGTATATAGAACGTGCAATGAAACGTTGACGCAATGTAAAACCGAAACTTATTTGGTTCACAGTTTTCAGTTGTGGAACTATCGTCATCGTCTGCGTTTGAGCCTACTTCGACGAAGAGTTTCATAACTAGCTTCGGTTGTGAAGAAAATGGCAGTCTTACGTTTCGACAAAACTTCATTGTGCCATGATCTTTGGCCGTGATTGGCGCTGGCTGACACTCTCAGGGATAATCTCGTAAATCTACAAAACTACTACAGAAAGTTGACGGGAGGAGGATTGCCGCTCTAGCTTTATTACGAAAGCATCACACAAGTAATGCGGAAGGTGTTACTCCGGCTTCGACATGCGCCAACTTGCGTTTTCGTTCGTGTCCATTTCCCCGTTACTTATTTTTTGTACATGGTAAATAAAATTAACATCCGATTTCCTAGATGCCTTCTCTGGCTGCATTGCCTGTTTAAATCAAGAATCATGTCGTTATTACAATCGCACCTCAAGATATTAAGATGTCATCAATTTTACACTGAGATATACATTTATTACGAGAGAAAAGTCAAGAGGTCGGCCTGAATCGATGTTTTGACCTGCTATTCGGCATTGGGGGAAGGGGCATGGGTGTAGAAAGAAAGAATAGAGAAGACGTTGATTATAAGGATGAAGATGGTGGTGAAAAACTTGCACGGTCCAATACTCTTCAACGTCTCTCGTCCAGACCGCTCTTATGCTAAAATTTGATGAGAGCCTTCAGACTATCAGATTGATGACGATGATCAGGCGAAGGTCCCAATAGGACCTCTTCAGTCAATGGTGCAACGTCAAATTTCGACAAGATGCCTGTCAGCGATTTTCTCTGTACACCGAATCGCGAGCAGATGCACAATGCAGCGCATGCCGCAGTACGGCCCCAAAGTGGCGGATAGATTTTCGTTGCGTTCGCTCACCGCCGTGTACTGGACAATTTTTCTAGGCCTCTCATTTTCATGAATCCGAAGTTATGCGAAGCACTGTGCAGGTAGCCGGCAAGCCAACATGATTTGGGATTTCGCAAAGTGCACCAAGGTGGACGAATGCGTATGTGTAAGGTGAGCACTTGTGTGTGTGTGCTGCTCGAGCGTGCATATGTGGCGACAGCAGCAAGACGCCGATGAAGACGACGGTAATATGACAGCGACGGCTTGAGGATTGATTTCGTTTTGCGCATTCCGGCGGAGCAATACTACAGCCCGGTCCGTTACGACCAGGACCGATCCCGGTACAATGACCCACAGCGTCTACGTAGCATTAGCTGCTACGAGAAACGGACCTGGAGAATATGAGCAGATTGCGTAGGGTAGCGCAGTCTACCACCGAGTCTCAAAGCGATGGTCGTCACTAGAGAAAAATTGGCCACACTGACCTGATCTAGCTTTTCATAAGCAACTTGTACCGACGTGACGCACACACCAGTGGTCTCAAACAGCTAGTCAGCGTTGACACGAGAAGTGTGTGTGTGTGATCGCGGCCTAATAATGTTTTCATAAAAGCGATCATTGCCTATTGGTTAGACAGCTAAATCATTGGCCTGCTGCGACGTTAAGTCGCTGCTCAATTCCATTATTAGAAATTTGGATTTCTTAACTGAAAAGGCTCGTAACGATGCTAAATAAAGAAACTACCTACTGAAACGCGTCTGAAATGATCCACAGAATGCTTCGCATTAGAACATGTGGTGAGAATTGAGTTGTATATTGGAAATATGACGTGCGGTCAAACATTTTACCTCGAAAGCATCTGGAGTCTCTCGGTGGAGTTCCCTCGGTCCTCCTCTTGCCAACACAGTGAAAGGGAACAAAGCGCCCGTAAGTAGCGGTATCAAGACAATTATCATGCTTTTCTCCGAGATTTGCTTCAGAAATTATGCAAACGATTCGCTCTGGTAAGTTGACGAGAGACGCAGTTATTGTTCTTCTCTTCAAAGGTAATCACGGAATGTCTGTAAAATCATTGCTTATTCCCTATATGAGCTAAATCTAACAAACTCTTCACAGCTGCGTGCCCTCGAGCAATACCCATAAAGTTGATCGTCAAAGAAAAAAAGCTCTCTAATCTGGCCAGCATTGTAATCGACTTTGTCGTGGAAAAACGGGAACATCGAGTTGTCACAGCCCTTTTTCCGAGGTCAGACTAGCACCATTCTCTACAAAAATGACAAATTGACGGCTGTTTTACGGCAAAGAAACATACCCGGCCGCGCACATACCGACATTGTTTCTACTCGTGATCATTTTTATCGTCTCTTTCTAGGTTGCAGGTCTGAGGTTGATGAACGAGCTGAAGTATTTCGAACCCAAATCGCGTTGCAACAAGGCTGCGTACTAGAATCTAGGTGCATCGTTGCACCAGCCTTTCCTGCCTGGAAACAGCAACAAAATCCATATGTCACTAAGGGTAAGTGACACAGCATTGCGTTCAACCGGAAACGGGTCATATATTTCTTTGTAGTGTTGCTTTCCCCCACCGTTAAATCTAACTTTTGTTTTTCCATAGGCGCTTTTATGACCTGCGCATTTATTTGTTGTGTGTCTTATGTGGAGGAAAATGTTTCACGCCCTTCTCTTGGAAAAAAAAATTCAGGTAGATTGCTGTACATTTTGATAAGCTTTCTCGCACAGTGGTTTCGAAAAAAGCTATACGTAATGAGCATGTGCATGTAGCATGGTGTAATGTTTATAGACAACCGACCTATAAAATAACGTAACTTACGAATATGAGACGTATTTATGCCTAGGAATTTGGTGAGGCCCAGCTACTGACTTCATTTGTACGAAGAGAACTGAATGCTTGAGCTCAGCAATTGAATCGCCCAAACGAATGGCTGTCATATAAATTCAAATTTAACTTTAAACCGTTCGCTTGTTACAAAAATTGTTTCAATAAAAATTCTGGGATATTACGTGCCACATGGGGTAGCCAGGGATATCGGAATAATTTTTACCACCTGGGGTTCGGTAACGTTCACACAATGCACGGTACAGGGTCGTTCTTGCATTTCGCAGCCATCGTAATACGGCCACCGTGGCCAGGTATCAAACCCAGTACCTCGTGCTTCGCAACGCACAGCCGTAGCCGCTAAGCCATCGCCGAAGGCTTATCGCTTGTTTTTAATTTGCATTTTATGATCCATTCTTGTAAAGGGTCTGAAAAGGCCGGAACGTGAAATTTCACACCGGCAAAGGCCGGCGAGAAATTGCCGCGCGACTGGCCGCTCGAGGCATTTTGCGTATATTCGCGGGCTTCTTTCACGCTCGGAAAAACACTTTTATGTAGCATGTATTGAGCAACAAAAAGTTGTATCGGCAGTTTTTCAGGTTGGCCTAGAATTTTCTCATTCACAATATTTATTTAATTAAATTTGAGTAATTGAGTAAACTATAAAGACTAATTATGTAGTTAGGCGGAATGAAAAAAAATAATCTGAGTATGTCCAAGCGACGCTAAACAACAGTACCTTGGTCTCGGCCTTTGCAACAGTACCTTGGCGCGGCCTTTGCATATTCCTAAATGTTGTTACATGATAGCTGAAACACCCTGTATACAGTACAGACTGGTTTTTTCGGTGTCGGTGGCACGAAAGCCTGTCGCACTACGCCGACTCGTAGTCGTCGTTCGCGTCGGCGGCTTTCTCGGCCAAGTGTAATGTGTGCTTCTTCGCGACAAAGTTTGCCGACTAGTCAAATCATCATCGGTGTCTTGACAGCGTCTTGTGGGCATCGATATTATGTCGGTCCAGTGTGACCTGGCCTATGGGCATTCCAGTTTGGTCATGCGGATTGATAAAGTGATTGAATATGAGGATTGATAAAGCGGCGAAGCGTTTCCTGTTTAAATAGCATGGCATAACTGCGACGAAAAAAAAATTACCGACGATTGCGATACTAGCTAGTGCGGAATTTAAGCGCGGCTGTATGCGTGTTTCCATTTCGCGATGCATTGGGCTGGCGAGGACAATCCGTATCGTGCTGCACGTTGCAAACGGAGCGAAGTGTGGCGCGACTGCCTCGCTAATCGGGAGATCGCGAGAGGAAGCAACCGCCGCAGACAACCTCCGCTCGTGCAGCGCTTTGTTTCCATACAGGCGACGTGCGCTTCTGTGGCGCCATCTCGTAGCTATCGTCACCGCAAAGCCCCTCGTGCGCGGCACTACGCTTTTCTTCTCACTCTTTCGCCATACCCTCCTCTGCTTTCCGCCTCATGGTTCCACTGCACTCTCTTCCTCGCGCTCTCGCCCCTTTTTTTTTTCATCCCCCGCTGCGCTCCGCGTTTGCTCTCATCTTTCGCCGCGCTCGTTCGCTCGATTACGAGGTAGGACGACGACGCCGACGCTCGCCGTAGGAACGTAAGCCTGAGAGCTGCGCTCTAAAAATTGGGCCCTGGTTACCGATCACCGGAGCGATGAATTCACGACACGCGGCGCCCCGACTCCCCCGAGTACGCCGATAACGAGAGTGCCACGCGCGATCCATGTTCAAAGCAGGTGTAGCCGAAAAGTGACGCATATGTTAAACTTAAAGTGTGCCCTTTAGGAGAGCTGGTCTTCTTGCTAAAAAAAAAAACGGTTGCTCAATACAAAATATTTCTAGCTGAACAGACAAGAACGGCGCTAAATGTAGCGACAACATTACTAAAATGTAAACACTCGTGATCACCGCTGCCGGACTGCCACACACTTCGGAGCATCGGGTCGCGCGTTTAAGCAAGTGTCGCTCTCCATTCTTACATACGCTACAGAGCAGTTGTAAAAACAACGAAATAAAAGTATTGTAAGAACAGTGCAATAAACCTACTTATATGTATGACCGACGGGGCATTACATATGGCAGTCAAGCAGCGTGAGGACGCGTTGGTTGCTGTCATTTGCCATTATTAGATTGCAGTGGCCTAAATGTTTGCGACACGGCAGAGATACTGGCGAAAAATATAGAAAAAAGGAAAGAACAGAAAATAACGCTTACAGTTTTCTCCTTCAGATATATTAACCGCTGCCTGAAAAGTTACAGCCTTTGCCGCATTATTACTGTTCATTTTGGCGTTTTGAAGACTGATCCTTGTGCGCTTTACATACATTCTATTCTGGCCTCTTGTTCGTCTATCCAGCGCCTAGAGCTGCTTTAATCTTTTTTTTTCTTTATTGCCTGGCTTTGACACAAAACAGTTTCACCACGAGAACAGTCACAATAAGAAAACACAATGTACAATCGGGCCCGCGACGCAGCAGAGAGGCTCGGCCTTTCTGTACCGACGTGGGAGTGGCCCGCTACGTGGTGACGCGCGTTCCGACGGACCGTAATAAAGTTTGATCATACCATGTACAATGTACATTTGGTGAAGGCGTATTCAACCAGCATTCTTTTGGCTTCGTCTAATTAAAATTCGCGCAATGTCACCAGCAACTCTACTCTTGAGAACCACTCGGGAGGTTCCGCTAAGGCTTTATGGATTTCCAGGAACCAAATAATATTCCAATTCTCACGAAAAGAGAGAAATCCAATTCTCACGAAAATAAATTCGTGCAAGCCGTGCATCCTTGTCAACGTAATATCCTGCCATTCTGGAGCACCAAATACAGTGGAGGCCCATAAGCATAATTAGACCAAAAGGTACCCCATCTTCGTTATCTATGCTTAAGTACCGAATGTCATACGGGTCTACTGCAACTTTTTCCATATTGTTCCCTGTAATACCTCCCAAAAATCTTAATCGACGACCAACAGAATGCTAGCGCTGATGGGCGCCGAACTGTCCTACGGCACGGACTCCTCCCTCTTGTTGATGAAGGTTCTTATCTCGCGCATGTTATGACGGGAGCGTATGCGTTTATGATAAGGATCTCTGCTCGTATTTTAACCACTGTATTCTGAAGAGAGAGCGAAGCTTCGCGGAAAGCGGTTGCGGAAGAGCCTATGATTGGTCCACTATATATATCTTCAAGGCGGCAATCTGGATTGTTCGCGCGTACGTCCAACGTAGCTTGAGAAATTTCGATGTTCTTTTTTTTTTCAAATCATTCAGCTTAGCTGAACCGAACTGACTTGAAACATAAGACTTTGCACTGATAGAAAATTATGTGCCATTGGATATAATGTTGCATGCGCCTTTCATTCCCCTTGGTGTATATCGAAGTTGTGCTGGCTTCAAAAAGAAAGAAAAAAGATTGTATCAAAATGCGCCACGTCGTGGTACCAGTGAACAGTGGGCAGCGTATTAGAACGTCCTTTAAGAATAAGAATATGCTAGACATGTTGTAATATAATCCATGTATATTCTTGGGTATTGTGAACGGTCCTAAGACGCATACATTATAACTATGTAACAAGCAAGGTGACATGATTGCGACCAAAGAATGCGGTATTTCCCTTCAAAATCTTTTATTGCGATATCAATTATATGGACACTCAAAGCGGATTTCTGCCGTCGCTGTCGTCGTGAGGTTCCGTATGACGTCAACGGCTATTAAATGGTCGCCGCGCACCGTATGGTGTATGTGCGAGTGAAAGCGCGCGAGGGACGCACACTTTCACGGGTAGCAAACGAACGGAGGAGAGCAAACGCGCGTTCTGCGTCGTGCTCCCTGAAGGGCTGCATAATTAGGCGTCTCTTTCCTCCTTCGAATCCCCATATATATATATATATATATATATATATATATATATATATATATATAACAAGCGCGACTTCTTCCGTCGCGCAAAATGCCATGGGGGACGGGAGGGAGGGAGGGGAGGCGACGTTTAACTGTGGCACCAAACGCGTAATTATATAAAAACGTTGCGAGGCGAGAAGGTGGTAAAGACTTTCGACGCTGCTCGATGGGTGTCCCGTTCTGATATGGTCGAAAACCTCCCAGCCGCCCCCAGAGACACCGGCAACAGTCCCCAACGCCGCGGGCGTTCGGAGCGAATGCGGGCAAAACACTGACGGCATCGACAACAGTTCTGGGCCTTGGTGGTGCTGCTGCATGTCCAAGTTTATACAGCTGATAAAACTACTATCCTTACTCCGTATAGCTCTCTTCTAATTTGCTATCGCAATTGATGCTTCGCCTTTCGGATGAAACTGCGGCATTTTTTTCATCTTCGTTTTAAAATCGTCTGTATGTGGTTCCTCGCCCAGTAACAAACTAGCTAACCTCTAATGGGTGCATTCATGGTTGATAAAATCGGTATTGTCACATTGATGCCGAACTTGAAACCACCTTCTTTGCCTGATACTGATAAAACCACTTATGTTATTTCAACATGCGGAAACATACTCAGCAGCCATTTTGTCGCAAATTGTCACTCAATCGTGGCAGTGTTTTAAGTTCCCTGATGACTTGAAGGTTGGGAGGGTGTTGCTGGTCCCCAAGAAAGTTAGCATATCAAGGACGCAGAACTAGAGACGTATCACATCAGCCAAAATTGTATGCGAGCTGCTCGAACACGTATTACACTTGAACATATTGATTTTTCTAGAAAGTACCATTTTTATTCATTACCAGCACGGTTTCGGAAAGCCCTACTCTTGTGAAACTCAGCTCCTGCTTTTCGCTAATGAGCTGTTTTTTTGCTGTTTTCTTATTCTTGACTGTGAATCTGACAGACTGTTTATTGCTTGACTTTCAAATACCCTTTGACATGTTTTGCCATCTTGATCTTCAAAAATTCAGACACCATTCTTTGTAGTCCAATTACTTAAATGGATATAATGTGTTTATTGTATTGTAAACAAAAGTTCACAGATAATAAATTTGTTTTTCTAATTTGTTTTATTATTTCTGGCCTACAACAAGGGTTCGTTCTCAGGCCATTGATCTTTCTTATCAATCCTGATGATCTTGCTATCCTTGTTTTCTAAAAAATTAGACTATTTGAAGACAATTTCGTGATAAAATGGGAGATGCCTAACCCACGGGTCATACCTTTGCTTCATACCAACCTTCGCAATGGCCAAGCATGGTGTACTGATTGGCTAAAGAAGCGAAACGTGAATAAATGTAAAAACATGAGTTTCTCGCACTAGCTTTCACACTAACCTTTAACCGCATTCACTTAACAATTACCAATACTGTTTTAGAGTCTCTTGAGTACCTTGTATAAATACCTCGGTGATTACCTACCATCGCTAATTAACGCGGGAGTCATTTTGTGGCAGATTAAAAAACGAAACTTCCGTGCCGCTAGATGCCTTATCTGTGTTCCCGAGGGGTGCAGGGAAGTGAAGGTTGGCGTATGCGGTGCAAGAGTCAACAATGCTTGACCAAATAACGTACAGATTATGGCAAGATCATATTCAGTTGGCGGCCAGCATGGCGCAAGGAAAAAGGTGAGGACAGGCCCTACCCAGTCCGCGCGCTTGGAGAAAAGTGTGCAGGAACTCACGTGGTATTTTTATCTGTAGTGGCCATGTTGTCGGGACACAATTGCGGTTTTGTTTTGGTGGTACGTGCTCACGCGTGTGCGGTTCCGTCAGTCCATACCGTGTCAAAGGTGTCCTGTGTGCATGTTCGTGTTAGTCTCCGTGTTTTGTTGAGCTGTATTTTCTAGACCGTGCTCTCCCGTCTGTTGCGACCAGGTGGGAGGTGTGCAACGAGCGCGCATACAACGTCGTACACCATTTACCACGCCGCGGACGAAGGAAAATGTAGGTGTATGCTTGCCTTCTTCGGTGAATTCATGCTAACATGTTATCACAGACTGAAACCACTGTGTCTCCAAATATGTGCGATATACGTCTTGCAGGTCGGTGACATCTCTGCATGCAGTGCTCCTGCTTTTAAAGGTGGACGATGCATATGTGGCCGCTGTAAGTACTTAAGGATCGAACCCCCCTTGCTTCATGTATCTTATCTGTGTGCCCGAGGGTTGCAGGGAAGTGTAGGTGGGCGGATGAGGTGCAAGAGTGAACAATGGTTAACCGAACAACGTACACCTGCACGCACATCAGAGGGCTGAAGGTCGCAGGCAGGCTCGGTCAACGCGCTAATGCTGCAAGCATACGTGCTTATTGTTCGAAACCGCGAGGCGGATGCCACAGAGCTTTGTTTCGGGGAAGCTTCACTTACCGTTAGCACAATTTATACCTCAGGCCACAGTGAGCGTATCTAAACGCATAACGACGTTCCCTTCTGCTGGTCTCCTGGTCGGGGTGCTATGACTCGTTGCAATCGTTGTGATGCGCGGCCGCCCGAAGCTGGTTCAATAAAGCAACACGATTCCTCAGGCCACTACCAGCACACGTGTCTGTTTTCGTAAACTGCGGGTGGGCTAGCCATAGGCCGATTTGTAGTGATGTGCATAAAGTGTGCTGCCGGTTACCACCTGTGCCTCATTGAAGTGCAACGAGAATGCACAGATTTCTTTTCAGAAAAGTCGGAAAATATAGCGGGGACCGGCTTCACGGTGTAATTTACGGAGCTCATACATTTTAAAGGAGACCCGTAGAACGAGAGACGTGTGTCGCTATGTCCTCATTCATTTCGCAGCATTCCATCTATTAAAACAGCTCATTGGCGACTTCGTTTGTTTCTTCTCGTCATTGAGGGTTTCAAAGGTTTCAAGGCGCGAGCTGCGTCGAACGAAGAGCGCATGCTGCCTGAAGCCACGTCCGCTAATTCAAGCCAGCGACACGGGAGCCAAGGTCGATCCAAATAGGTCGCGAAGCTTGGGGCAAAAAGCGGTTCAGAACGAATTGTCACCGACATCAGCAAGGGTGGTTGTGGGAGCAGCGATTGAAGCGCGACTATGTTTGGAGGGAACAAACATTGGGAAATAAAAAAATCATTTTTTAATTAAAGCGAGACACACTCAGATTCATTTAACGAAAATAAATTCTCTAATCGATTCTATATCCGCATGGCGAGAAAAGAAGTGACAATTCTATTTTACTTGATCATTTTCAATAAGTACCTTTTTTCAGCGCCCGCCGTAAGAGCGCCCGCCGGTAGCGGCGGGCGTTGACGCCGCTATCACTTGCAATGCAATGCAGCTCTTGAAGTGTGCAGAAAGGCGCGCTCGTAAAGTTCACCTGTTACAATACGCCCCCCTCACATGTTGTGTTATATTACTTGTCGACGTTTGTCTCAATTTGGTGACGCGGGTAGTTTCATGGTTCCTTAGCGTGTTGAGTCAACAGTAGTGAGTTGCGACCACCAGATAATTGTTTAATTGAGTTGTTTTCGTGCGACAGCGCTGGCCGATGGGCTTGGCGTCCGACGAAAGGACGATATCACTCTACGCCCAAAGCGTTCGTCGGCCTCCAAAGGAAGTATGTGCCTTCGTGCTTCAATATTCAAAGAGAATTTCAAGAAGACCGCCATGATAACACGCAAACTATACTGCTCAGGCGAGATAAAGTGTAGCAAAAGTCTGCATCAGCATTCACTTCCAGCATAGGAGTCAAATAGGTCAGAAATAACTAGCATTTTGTTCTGAAGCTGGCAGGTTGGAAACCGCCAAGCCGATCCACGGTATAGTTTCCCTACTATTCTCATACAGGAAGTCTGTGGGAAACCTAGTAATAAACTCCTCTTTTGGTACAAACAAAAAAAGCACTCGGACCCCGCTTGGTGGCGTAATGGTTATGGCGTTGCGCTGCTAAGCTCCAGGGCGTGGAACAAAGAGGATATCCGGCGTCCCCCGTTACGGTATGTCTCATAATCACATTGTGGTTTTGGCACGCAAAACCCCAGCATTTAAGGAACACTCGGAGAGTGGTACTCTTGAATTGTGCGGCTGAGAATGATGAAATTCATGTATGATTCACTTAATTGGACGATCAAACTTTTAGAAGTACCTTTTATGGCGGAGCCGGTGTGTATTTAGTTCTTAAAGCAGCCGTAGTAGGGAGCTTCGGATCAATTTCGTCCGGCTGACGTTCTTTGATATGCACACAGAGCTCGTTTACAAGCATCGTTGCTTTCGACACCAATAGAAATGCTACTACCCCAGTACGGAATCAAACCTGCCACCCTATACTCACCAGTACGAAATAATTACATCTATTATGGCAACAATAATGACATAATGACGGTTACTTTACGGCGTGAACAGCTTATGAAACCATTGATGGGTTGAACTAACGCGGTTTCAAGCAATTGCCGTCACATGAAATAAATTTGCCTAATAGACAAGTACAGAAGGCCGGTCGAAAAATAAGCCAAGCAGTATTTTATTGCCAGTGAAGAAAAATTTGTCAGTGGTAGCAGAACAGAGAGCTGAAATCTCGGCTGGGCATCTAGCTACAAAAATGTAAAAATATGTCAACTAGTTGTATTTGCCAGTGAATAGCGAACGTTGACTGAAAGTTCCATTCTAGAGTTCCGACATCGAATGATAAACCCCAGTGGAGAAGAGCCGAATGATCGCTCTTTGTTACTTGTAGACTGTATTCCCGCGACAATAACATGTCATAAATGACATTAAGTGTAGGATAAAAAGGTCACATCAATGATAGCAAGTAATAGATGTATGAATAATATGAATGCGGTTTTTCTGGTTCGAAAAACCCACCGACGTAAGTTGCTGCATTGGGTTGCCTATCCGCCAGTGGTACCAATATACGACTCTGGATAAGACGCTAATAGTCGCCTTCTCCGTCCTGGGCAAAGGTCCCTGCTGTGAGCAGGAGCGACAACCCCGCAAATGTCGACGAACTGATCGATGCAGTGTTGGGGCACGTTGTCCTTTAGTCGCAGTCGAGTCCACAGCGCGCACACTGGAATGTATGACAGCAATTAATTATGCCGCCTACAAGAAGACATCATATATTTGCTCTACGATTTACCATATATCTAACAGCAGCAATATATTGTTGAAGGCACTGTGCCAGTACTATTCAGCTTAAGCGATGCTCATATAAGCACATTTGTTACCGATCTTGCAGTGCAAATTAACAAGCTGTTGCCGTGGTATGAAACCATTCGTTTCCATGGTCCCATGCTCCCGGGGCTTTTTTGAAGCCCTCGCGAATGGTTTAAAATGTGCGTCATCATTTTTTACGGAAAGCAGAAAGTCCGGTGCAGCCGTTGCCCCACACCGCACCATCCAATGATACAAAGCGAAGATAGAAATGAACAACGATGTAGAAGTTAAAACACAATGGTAGCTGCTAAGTTTCCGTGACGTTCAGATGGATATGTAACCCCCATCTCGTCAAAATTTTCAATTCCGACCAAAGTTTTAAGGAAGTATGGTTAATATGCAAATGCAGAGAAGGGCCCTGGACAAATAAAAGGAAATAAATGGTTGCAGAATTGAGTAAAAGCATTTGAAGGCAGAAGCACACAATTTGGCCGCCAGTGTTGGGTGAGCGCGACTTCCTGTGCGAGCATCACCGCTGCCCATATCTGCTTAAGGCAACATTTTTAACTGTGTCATTGTTCTTGAAGATATGAATAAAGCTCAGATATTGCAAGGAGAACGTTGATTGATGTGCTGTTTTCCTTCGCGTGTGCTAAGAAGTAGCGCAGCTCCTGCATCTGGCCTAGTGGTGTGATTTCGGTGTTCCCTAAGGAGGGATTCGTGGCCCCTACCAGGCGTTTCGCTTGCATACAGCGAAACGCTCATCATACAGCGAAATCATACAGCGAAACGCTCATACACGATCATACAGCGAAACGCTCAACGATCATACAGGCGAAACGCTCATAGGCGACAGCACTCATCAAAGAGTTTAGGCAGAATTGTTGAGGGCTTGCGATACATCGTCTAGCTCTTTGACCTCTTAAGCCAGCGAAGACACTTAGCGCGTGTTTGACAGCTGGGGTCTAAAAGAGGCCGACTAGTACTTCTGCGTTCCTGCTCCTGTAGAACGTGTTCTCTGGTTCTTCACGTTGGGATCGGTGATAGAGCCGATGCTAATCGTTATAGCGATTAGTGTGATTATAAGGTAAACTATTCTATATCTCGGAAATTACGACAATTGCCACAAATATATGATAGGGACATAATACATGACAGCCTAAAGAATTGCTATTTCGAATAGTGTATCACGCCATATAAGTTTACAAGGGCAGAAACTGCAAAAATTTGCCCCAGTCTCAACTTTTTTCAAACAAGCGTAAGCTTCGCTGGAAACTTCTTTGAGTCAAAAACTGCTGTGAGCCGTACGTAAGGATACGCCACCAGATGGATGTATGCTTGCGCAGTTTAAATTTGTGAAATTTGAGAAGTCAGATTCTCTCTGGAAAACCAAAGTATCTGGAGTAGTGCTAATGAGTAAAACCTCGCGGATGAACGTTTCTTAACTGCAATAATTGTAATAATGCCTATGAGGCTACTGTAAAAAGTAAGCTTTCCTTGATGTTGTCCACTTATCCATCCCACTCAAAAAGCCTGCCATCATTAGCCATGCAGGTTTGCTATAGCTTCCGCTACATCTTGTGTCTAACAAGTGGCTGCGCCTTGCCTCAGTTCGGTGTAATCTCTTATGATAGTATGTGGCCCGGACCAACAATAAAATGTTTCTTTTCTACAAGACCAGAAGGACATGAGCTCAAATCTAAATGCTCCCGTTGCTGTCACTCTGTTGACATTTGAGGCATTCTGAAAGTTTGGCGCACGCTTACGTCAGCTTGGGAGGACAGAATGGACGTCGCATGCTCACATTTGTACATGTTAAATTTCACAACACATGTGCCCACATTCATAAATTCGCCAAAGAAAAACACAAATGAAATTGTTAATCTTCATAGATACATCGCGAATGTTTTAGACAAGGTTGGCTGCGGGCACATTGAACTGAATAACCATGCAGTCAAGTAAATAGCACAAAACGCTTAGGCTGCATATTCTGTTCTTACTCCGCACATAAAAACTTACAATTTCCTTCTCCTTGCAGATCTAAGTTTGCCACAACGCAGGTCTCGTAGTCTGTGTAGTAGATCATGCCATCTCTCGGTTGGGGATCTGTAAGGAAATGGCAGACTAATTTCGTCTGTGTTCCAACCATAACAGTCTCCATCGGTTCCTTGAGTCAAGATGATCAGGACTGCTTAGCGGCTGTGCCGATTGGAGGTAGACCATGAAACTGTTTCCGTTTCTATCTTTAGCTCAGTGAGGAAAACGTAAGAAAAAACGTGTCCAGTAATGGGCTTCGAGGTATTCGTTTGAAAATGTGGAGGTGTAGCGTGTTTACTTTTCTGTAACGTGGTGTAAGGGTACCGTGAAACTGTTTCTGTTTCTGTCCTCTGCTCAGTGAGGCTGTATCAAGGGCAACGTTTGTTTCTGGGCCGCTTGTGCACAAGGTATTGAACACTATCTGAAAACAAGCTTGCGTGATGAGCAGTGGATATAGTGGGGAACACTTCAAGCCATCTCTCTATGACCTCGTTATTTCCTTGCAATATGTGGTGTCAACAAGGCTGAATTCCTCTCATTCAATCTGTTTCTCTAGAATCTTCTGCAAACATTCATATATTTGCCCAACTAAATAGTCTTGGTCTTATGAAACGTGCAGCTAAAATAATCAAGCAATTGTCCTGCAATTTTATTCTGCGTTGTTTAGGCCAAAAAGTAACAAAGATTTCAAGAGTTTCTGCAGAGTGCCCTGCTGGGGGTGGAAGAGACGCGCAGAGAAAATCCTTGAGGTCATTTTGCGGATGACAATAAAAAGCTGCAAACGGTGCGAACGAATTTGCAGCCCAGACTTCACAGATCTCATAGCCCGTACTTGAATTATTTAAGTGGAACACTCTTAACTAAGATGCATCAAGCTGGCTGTGCTTTGACCCACATTCAGAAATCTTCGCGAACATCTCTTCGTTGACTGGCTGTCTCCGATCGCTATTGTGACTGGCGTGGACCCACCCAACTCCGGCCATCGGAGATGGGCGGGGTTTCTTGCTCTTACGCGAGAGGCGTTATTCAGTTGGGGCCTCGTGTTTGCTCTTTTCTTTAACATGATAATGCGCCAAAAGGATGAGTGTGTCTATTCGCAATTGACGAATAGTCGTGGTAATTTTCAAAACACAGTTTGAGAGTTTAAGAACAGAAGCTGTTGGATCAGTTCGAACTGTTTCTTGAGAGACAATTATGGAAAGATGTTAATCGTGCTGAGAGGGGCTGCAGCGGCGCCGAAGTCATTCAGCGACGCGCATGGGGGTCCTCAAAAAATTACGTTGGAAGTCCTAACAGCGTTCCTTAAGCAATTCCATAGAAAGCACGCGTGGGGAGCATGCTTGGTAGAGCAGAAGCGCGACCATGTAATCTATTAAACGGGTCAGAAATTTCCGTTAGGTGCCACTTTTTAATGTCTGCTGCTGCAGAGCACTGACCACCATTTTGTCCTTAACTACAGCAACTTCTACCGCTGTCCAAACTCACAGAGGCAGCTCTCTGAAATTAGCCGCAGTATCTCCGAAAAGTGTAACGATTTGCGGCCCACATGAGCTCTCGGCGCATTTTTTCCTAACGATTGAAATACGCCAACTTGGCGATGATTTTGGCGAAGCGATATTCTTGCTGCTTGACTGCAAGTACAAGTAGGGTACAGAAATGATCTGTACTTTAACTTTAATCTGAAACTCACTGTAAAGAATTTGCTGTAAAATATTTGTGAGATTTGATCGCAATTTTCGTGGCTGCTAGTTCTCGTTCGCATTTTTGCTTTAATATGTTTTTAAAACTCAATCTTGCATTCACAATTACAGTTTAGAACGTAAATTTCAATACTTGCACTAACTAGACATGACGTCATGGTTCGTGTTCAGCACTTGCTTGAATCAAAACTTACTATTTCCGACAAACATATATGGATCCTCGACCACGTAGCATACTTCATATGCCGGACGTATATTGGAATTCCGCCTTCGGCGGTGTTTTTTCGTGTATTTTTCTTCATGCATACTTTTCTCCTCGCTGAAGCAGGAAACAAGATGTTATGCTTTCCGACTCAATTTTGCGCCGCTACAATCAAGATGAAAGAGTTTCTTTGTGTCTGTACCTTATGTTGCTTTTGTTGCTTGTTAGAGCTTACTCCTACACGGCTTCCTGCAACTGTTTGATGGTAATGCCACTGCATCTGAATCACAATGTGATATGCCTCCACGAGTGCCTTTCGCGATTCATAAACAAGACAGATACTCCCGACAGCTGTATCAGATTTTCACAGAAGTCTCCGATGTGGGAAGTTCACTTGATGCTTTTTAGTGTAGGTCCGAACAGGGAGGGAAGTTGCACTAAGACAAACAAATTGCGCCAAACTTGACATCGATAACGGCGGGAGATTGAATTTTGGTGATTTAGATTGTATCAATGCTCTTACGTTGTTTGGCGCTATAAATGTGCATATATAATAGAGGTTAAAATATTTTCACTGACATTGCGCAAAAGCACATGGGTTCAGAGCGCGCTTCCCAAGATGTTATTGCGAAAGTAACTGTACACATAAATAATTAGGACATAATTACCTTTACTCGAAGTAAGAGTCAGCGTGCCAGGAGAGTCACCCGGCGTTATGCGGAATACAAGCTGTTGCCTGCGAAGAATTATAAAAAAACACAAAAGTCATTGCGGGAACTCTTCTGCGTAATACATGTTTGGTGAAGAAATTCTGGACACTTTTTAAAATCTGAGAATAGGGGCTCCCTTGTATGCACAAATTATGAATTGCCAAAGCCGCCTTCAAATATATAGCTCTACAGGCTTTGTTGCCCGCATTGTTTGGAACGGGGTAACGAGCCGACTGCACTTGGCGATGGGAAACCTACTCAATATTCTCAATCGGACATGTGCCAGGCTCCGTGGGAGTCGATCGTTCAGCCATGGAAGTAGTATCATTAAGGCGCCACATAAACCAGAACGGGTGTGGACGTGCCTCGGAATGCAGGATCTACAGCGTCGAACGTGCGTTGAACCCCACGTACTTCTAAGTTTGAACTAGATTCGCGTAGGGTCGGTGAGTACATATCAATGCCTAAGCAGCGCGAAAAACGGGGCAAACAAGAACACAACCGACATGTGTGTTCTTGCTTATCCCGCTCATTACGGCGTTTCATTTGAGTTGTGAATAGCACCACGCTTGCTGCATGTAACACGTATGCTGCAAGTAATAAACCCAATAATAAAACTAACGATAGCTACATTACTCACAGCTTACAGCCCTTTCCTTCCTTCTGGCTACCCCGGAATCTGTAGTTGATATGCGTGGCATTTGCAACCTTGCCTTGTGTGCACATTGTTTGCATATTGCCATATATTTGAGCGTGTCGGTGCACAATCTTCGAGAAATGGTTGGGAGAGGAAATGTCTTTTTCTGATACTGTTTATTGAGCTGACCAAACTGAAGTGCCCCTCATTGTATTTTGTTTTGGAAACGTTTAGCCTGCTTTATGCGATACGAACGCTGTAGAAGTTTTACTCGGTTAGCGCTTTGGTGGCATCACAATTTTGGCAAAATACTAGAGTCATATGCCGCTGTGGCTGTATACAGGATTACTCTAGGTACGAGGAAACTTTTAAAAGAACGTGTTGAGGGTGCAAGCACGTGGTCATCGCAATGTTCGAAGGTCATGAAGCAGAATATGAAGTTGGCGTATGCAGTTTTACGAAGCAATGCTGAACGCTCAATGTCAATAAACGTATTTATATCCCATCATTGCTTACACTTCAAATTTCAAACTGTGATTGTTAACGTTAACGAACGACTAAGAGAAAACGTCTTGCTATTTCTGGACGCTGATCGGCTGACTAGCATGAGTTTCAAGTTTAAATAGATGTGCTACAGCGTGCTATAGCATTCACGCTGCATCCATTATCGCTAAAATACAAAAATGTGGTTGTGCGCTGCATTAATTAAGAAATACAAACTTAAATGCTGGAAACAAGAGACAGAGAGAGAGCAAGGAGAGGAAAGGCAGGGAGGTCAACCAGAAGAGCATCCGGTTTGCTACCCTGCACTAGGGGTAAGGGAAAGGAAACAAGATACTCTAGAACGCTTACCATGTAGTTCAAGTGAAATAAAAATAACAGAACAAAATTCATAATTGCTTAAAGAAGCACTAATTCCAGCCTCATTAGAAGTGTTGAAGAGAACAAGTTTAGTCTACAGAATTAAGTCGTGCGATACAAACTTCATACCCAAACAAAATTTAGCGATTTCAAGTGGCTACGAACGTGCACACACAGACACTGTCTGCGGAACGTTATTGTTCTGGCTGCTCTTGAGTTATGTAGAGTGTATTGTGTTATGCTGGAGTAGTGACATTGCCATAAAGTATTTATTAATTGCTCATATATTTTTAGATCATACCTGTTTAATGAATTCCTTGACAGTGTCAAATGGAGGTTTTTATTGAGCATATTTGAGCAGAATGTTCCGTCTTCTCCGATAAAAAGACGTGAATCCACACATGCACTAGTCATTTGTACTAAGATTTATATTTCACGGTAAGGCGCTTATTATTTCATTTCTTTGTTTTTTAAATGTGATTTAGCTCCTTAGTTGAGCAGAAATTAAAGGTTATTCGGCCAATATACACAACATTTAAGTGTGTACTGTTCACTCATTTCGAAAGTTATTTCGTGTCACACAAAAGTCGTTTCTATCTGCATGGTGTGCTGCAGACATACTGCACACGTACTACCCCATAAGTTCATATTCACATTCGTTGTGGATGCACCATTAAAGAGCATTGCACATTTTCATATTTGGCTACGCTATCGTAGCAATCATCTGCGCGTTGCTTTATTCTACATATGCACAAAATCAAATACCCCACGGCTAATAAAGACGGTCGGGTATGAACATTTTATGTAAAACATTATAGCCCTCATTTATGCTCTTGCAGGCTAAATGCCATTCTGACTCAAATTACTGAATATCGCTGCAACACAGAGCTATAGCATAACGCCACTAATGGAGTAATTATGCGTCGCTTTATTCTATACCTCCAATCTTTATAATTTTCTTTTCTCCTTGGCCTTTTTTATGGTAATGCCGACCCGCGAAGTTGCTGTTCTCTGTGCAAATGAACCACGCTGACTGATAGAAAACCGACCTATCAGCAGGCGTTGACGTTAACAACGCTACACGGGGATAGTTCGGTATAGCAAGAAGAAGATGTTTGGCTCTCAATGGGAAGCAATATTTCACTGCGTAACTTAGATTAGGTTCACCTACTCTGATCGAGGCAATAAGTAGGTGTAGGTGGCGGAGTGAGTCTCTGGGTCAATGCCTAGTCGCTTTGATGACAAGCACTCGAATATGGTATCGTTGTCCCAGTCTGAGATGGCCACGATGTACGGAAATTCCTCCATTGCCTGGGATGCACAAGAATACAAGAACAAATAAGACCGCATGCACACTTAGCTATTGCATGAATGTGGGGGATAGTAAGAACTGACATAGTGCAGGAGCGACTTTACCGCTGTCAGTTGACGGTAGTTTTATCCGACGGGCACTGATATGGGCGGCCACTGCTTGCGTCTTCGTGTATAAATAATGAATGATGTTTGAGTTGCGCACTGGCTGCTCTAAAAGCCAAGAATGGTTGATTTTCTCGAAATTCAAACCTGTTAGTTCCGATTTCTTCAGCAAACATCGCCTTAAGTATACAACAGCCTCTTCGAACGATACGGGTGACCTCACTGCCTTTCTTCAAATGAATTATCTGCCTCTTGAATAATGCTATACTTTTTGAAGTTGAAGTTGATGTTTATTTCTTTCTTTGTTACAGAAAGAGGAACAAGAGCTAAAGGACGTGTGGCCTGACAGAGGCTCTTGCTCCTAAGCGCGTTCGGCAAGCAAATAGAACACAAAAAACGAGTGAGTGCAATGTAGAAAATACAAAGAAACAAGATAGATTTATACAATTATTACATGAATATACATTCTATGCTTGAAAAACAAAATATTGGTATGTACTTTCACATTACAGTGCAGATAGAGACATACATATACAGTGCATAACAAATTGTTAGTGCAATGGCATTTTATTTAAAATGAATTTGAGAATGTAGGAGAAAGGTTTTATACATTCTTTAAAATGGGGTGCATAAAAATCAAGTTTTTGTTCAACGATGTTTAGTAGCTTAGGTACTTGATAGTTTAGATCCTGCCGTCCATAGTTAGTACGCGTGAAAGGTGTTGTTCTGATTTGATTGCGTATGGGTATCGATGAGAAGAAATGGGTAGGCTGACAACATGTAGTCTGTGTTTTTTTATATGTAAGAGTAATCTATAATAGAAAACTTGATTTGCTCGGATCAATGAATGTTTGGTAAACAGATTGTAAACAGATTGTGACTTATTGAATAATACTTGCTGTTGAAGAGAAATAGTACATTACCACAAGCAGAGCTATGCTCTCCGATTGTCGCTACTAGAACAGTTCGACGAAGACACACAGAAAGCGGATAATAAAGACTTGGTTCGGATAGCAAGATTGAAGCAGGCAGTCTTAAATGCCTTTCAATAAGGGTATGATCACTACTACGTATTCTTTATTTCTGTCTGCCGTTCTTGCGGTGCTTTGGACATCGTCTTCTTGCTATGTGTAAATATTTTATTTCTTGTTTTCTTGCGGTTTCCTAATGTATATTTCTGCATTGCACGTATAACAAACGCTCGAATGATAGACAGCTCTTGTTTAGCGAATTTCATTCTCTGTGAATACAAGATTTTCGCTGGCACTGAACAAAACAAATATGCAAGGCAACTTTGGGCGCATACAGTTCACATTGTTTACCAGCCACGATCGCTTCCTGATTAACGCTAGAGATGGTCAAGAAGGAAGAACATTGCGGAAATTAAAGCACTAGCACAACTGTGAACAAAAGGACATAACTGCTGTACAAAACTTCCATCTTGTGCCCGTGTTTGAATGAGCGAGTGGATGGTGTTTCCTTTCTTTGAAGTGAGGTAACCCCAAGTCGGATGCATCGTGTTGAAGTCGCCTAGCACAAGTAGCGTGTTGTTTTTGACCTCCTTGAGTGCCGATCTGATGAGGTAATGAAAATTTTCACCACACTTTTTGGTGGGCTATATATGTTTAGGACGAAGACGCTGCGTGCCTTCCTGTCTGCCGGCAGTATTTCTATAATTACGTGGTCAATCTCACTACCATCCAGTGTGCGGTCTATTGCCGTCAGCCTTCGGGACGCAAGCACTGTTACCCGTGTATCTGTCTTCGCCATATACGTTTCATATCCGGACATGGTGGGCCTCGTACCTGTTTCCTGTAATGCGATAACCTGCGGTGGGGTTGTTGCGGTTTTTATGCATTGCTGTAGTGTGGCTTTTTTCTTGAGAAGTTCCTGCAATTCCACTGCCATGCATGAAGCTCTTGTGCGTGATTATTGCGCTTACTCGCCATTGTGGGCTAATGGTGCGTTCTCCATGGACTTATCCAGATCCTCGACGCTTGAGTTCGCTTTCGGCTTCTTTCTTTTCTTTCCTTTAACAGGAAGATTGTCCGCTAGCTGCTCGCGGAACGCGACAAGCTGTTCCTGAAGTTTTTCGTGGAGGAAAAGTTGAAGCTGCTGCATCTGACGCTGTTCCTGCAGCTGCAGCTGTTGTAGCTTTTGCGACAGGGAACTTTCCATCTGGTGAAACATTTCGACGGACGACGGATTGGTATTGGGGAGGGAGTTTGATTCAGATGACAGAGACGCGAAAGTGCTGCCACCGCTACTGGGGCCCTGGACTGAAGGGCTCCACCCCCCACGGAGATCGACGCTTCTCCATGCCCTATCAAAATAAAGTTTTGTCTCTTGTTGCGTGCCGAATAGGCCGGGCGCATTCTTTGATTGTTTCCCATCGAGGCAGGCCCTTTCATCAGCGTCGCCGAGACGGCGACAGTGCCCGACACCGACGATACAGAAAACAAGCGCCCCAACTCGGCAGTGCGCATTCTTTGGGTGCTTCCCCCGTTGCCACCCCCTTCATCAGCGGCCGCCTACCTGGCGACGCGGCCCGACACCGGCAGTGACGCGATGACAAAGAAGCTCACTTAGAAGCGACCGACCACAACCGCCACCCTTCGTTAGAAGCGGGGATTAGCGCGAAGGCCATTCTCCCGACCCTGGCAAGAAGACCGTCGGAGGGCAAGAAACTAAGTCACCGACTTTCGTGGAAGGAGTGTGAACCCCCTGTTTCCGGATTGCCTCGTCCTTGCTTCGAAGATGCAACATTGGAGGCGGAGTTCAGTGAACAATACGACCCCTCTGATTGGCCGCATCAAGGTTATCTGATTCCCTAGTCGGGTCAACTAGGGAAGACGAATGTTTTATAAGCAGACACCTTGAGTGCAGTGCTGTGTCCTGACGTGTTCTGATATGGGCTCAGACATGTAGTGAGCTGAGACTTTCAATGTGCTCCCCCATGGAGTGGGCTTCCATAATTGGAGCCACTGTAAATACTGTAAAGTAAACCCATTTTTCTCTCGCTCTTACTCCCGGCCGTACTCATCCCTTTGGCTGAATGATCACCGGCCTAAACGCTACCTGAGTCCCAACACACTCTCTCTCTCTCTGTGTCCGTGTTCTTGCGATGCGTTATAGCACTTTCATGCCACCTCTCGATGATTTCAATACTTCTAAGTTACACCTGATTTTACACAAATTCATGAACAACCACCGCTCTTGTTTCTCGTCTACATCCGTGACATAGCAACGATCATAATGTCAAATATTGATTGCTCACTACTGGGCTGTTCTCATTGCTATCCGCTCTGCTGAAGACAATACAACCCTACATAAGGGCATCAGTGCTTTGCACGATGGGGTTAAACGTCCCTCGGCCAGACACCTGCCATGTTTACCCAGCTCCTATCAAGAAAACAGGTCTTATAATCATTCCCCAATTTTCCTTCACTTCTCTATCTTTGTCTCATACACATTACTTTTTCAATTTTATACTCTGTTTGTCATCAAAACATTACAGAGAAACTATTCGTT
This sequence comes from Dermacentor silvarum, assembly GCF_013339745.2. Classification (NCBI taxonomy): domain Eukaryota; kingdom Metazoa; phylum Arthropoda; class Arachnida; order Ixodida; family Ixodidae; genus Dermacentor; species Dermacentor silvarum. Next base: position 118,307,132 of record NC_051161.1, read on the forward strand.
CGCAATTCTTAGGCACGCTTTGTTACCTGTGGCAGAACTTGCGGTCTGATTCACCAGAAATAAGGATTGCATAACAAGCTAACTCCGCACACCCTCCTTTTGATTGTGTTTCGACTATACGGAGTCCCCCTTAGGCGTATCTTATTGACACGCTAAATATGTAGATAATTTCGTCGTACACCCGTCTTTTCCAGTGAATATGGTCCGTGAACTATTGTAACTGCAGTGTAACGTGCCCAAGAGCTCCGATACGCTCACTGCCTTCGAATATTCAAACACCTGCGCCGCCTCCTATGTTTTCTTCGTGCAGCCCGCCATGAGACCCGTGCTTCTCAAGTTACTCTCACAATATAGACAAGAAACTATATTTCCCATACGCCCTGCCGATATTGAGGCGCTCTATGTGTACCTGGTGATCAGTGAGAACCGGCCAGGGCCGTCGTGTTGGACTTCGCTCCTATTTACACTTTAGCGACAACCACTCAAAATCAAGAGCTTACAAGAAATTTTAGAGTATTTTCAAGTATGTGGTTGGTTCGGTGTAGAAAACCCTAAGTTATCCCGTTTATATGAGCCCCTTCTCCCATTTGCCTATCCAAAAATTGCTGATAACAACTAGCAAGAGGAAAGTGCAGAAGACCTATTCAAGTAATGGTAGCTTAAAGCCATCTGGCGGGTCTCGGTGCAGTTTCATGGATCCTGGTGGAGCACCGAGCTTGAAGAAAGCTGTACTGATCATGCTAAGAACAAATACCGTAGCCACTAGGAGGCTTGCCATTATGCCCACTCACAGTATGCAGTGGTTTGAAGACACTGCGGCTGGTCCTATACCGGGTCTTCAAAATTGATATTTACGAAATTTTTAAGTATCGCCCGTAGTAGGTCGCATAATTCTTATCATTGAGCTGGGTTATTTGAAGAGGCGGACATTATTAGAACGAGAAATCAAAACACATATTCATATAGTGAACAAAAGTTTACTAAAGAACTTCTAGGTAATTACTTTACGACATATATTGCAATGTACGAATTGTAGCTGGCGAGTTTGCAAGACGCATACACTTAAAATGAATTTCCAGGGTGACACCAGTTTCAAGATATTATTTCCCAATGTGTGCGACGAAATACATGGGCGTTCCAGTTACTTTTGTGATTCTATGTATAAAACAGCATGTTGGTAAACAAATAAATGGCACAACAGTGTATATTTAAGGCGGGTTTGATGGCACATATCTCCAAATTGGTGTGGTGTCATTCTGGAAATTAATTAAAAGTGGATATGCCTGCAAGATCACCAGCAACAATTCGTAAATTGCAATATGTCACCATAATCATCATCATCAGCCGATATTTATGTCCGCTGCAGGACGAAGGCCTGTCCCTGCGAAATCAAATTACCCCTGTCTTGCGCTAGCTGATTCCAACCTGAGCCTGCAAATTTCCTAACTTCATCACTCCACCTAGTTTTCTGGCGTCCTAGACGCGCTTCCCTTCTCTTGGTATCCATTCTGTAACTTTAATGGTCCACCGGTTATCCATCCTACGCATTACATGGCCTGCCCAGCTCTATTTCTTGCTGTTAATGTCAATTAGAATATCGGCTATCCCCGCTTGCTCTCTGATCCACACCGCTCTCTTCTTCTGTTAATATGAGGCCTACATTTTTCGTTCCATCGCTCTTTGTGCGGTACTTAACTTGTTCTCGAGCTTATTAACCTCCAAGTTTCTCCTCCATATGTTAGCACCGGTAGAATGCAATGATTGTACACTTTTCTTTTCAGCGCCAAAGGTATACGCTCCCTGTCAGGATTTGGCAATGTCTGCCGTATGCACTCCAACCCAATGTTATTCTTCTGTAAATTTCCTTGTCATGATCAGGGTCTCCTGTGAGTAATTGACCTAGCTAAAAGGAATCCTTTGCAGACTCTAGAGGCTGACGGGCGATCCTGAATTCATGTTCTCTTGCCCGGCTATTGAACATTACCTTTGTCTTGTGCACATTAATCTTCAACCCCATTCTTACACTTTCTTGGTTGAGGTCCTCAATTATTTGTTGCACTTCGTCTCCATCGTGGCTGAATGGGAAAATGTCATCCGCAAACCGAAGGTTGCTGAGATATTCGCCGTTGATCCTCACTCCTAAGCCTTCCCAGTCTAAGAGCTTGAATACATCTTCTAGGCATGCAGTGAAAAGCATTGGAGAGATAGTGCCTCCTTGTCTGACCGCTTTCTTGATAGGTAATTTTCTACTTTTCTTGAAGATAGCCAAGGTAGCTGTGGAACCTTTGTAGATATTTGCCAAAATATTCACGTATGCCTCCTGTACTCCTTGAGTGCGCAATGACTCTATGACTGGTGGTATGCCTAGTGAATCAAATGCCTTTTCATAATCAATGAAAGCCATATAGAAAGGTTGATTGTACTGCGCAGATTTATCGATTACCTGATTGATGACATGGATATGATCCATCGTAGAATATCCCTTATTGGAGCCAGCCTGTTCTCTTGGTTAACCGAAGTCAAATGTTGCCCTCATTCTGTTCGAAATTATCTTGGTGAATATTGTATACAATACTGAAAGCAAGCTAATGGACTATAATTCTTCAATTCTTTAACGTCTCACTTCTGATGAATTAGTATAATGTTGGCGTTCTTCCAGCTCTCTGGTACACTTGCCATCGTGAGGCACTGCGTATAAAGGGCCGCAAGCTTTGCAAGCATGGTATCTCCTCCATCTTTAACCAAATCGACTGTTATTCCATCTTCTCCAGTAGCTTTCTCCCTGAACATGCCTTGCAAGGCCGTTCTAACTTTTTATTCGGTTGGTGTGTTCAAAGTAATTAACTAACTTATTAAGTAAATTTTTGCTAATTAGTTGAGTAACTGTTTCGATTTCTCGTGCGACTTATGTCCACCACATTGAATAACCCAGCTCAATGATAAGAATTATGCTACCTGCCACAGGCAATTTCTATATATTCCGTAAAACTTAAACATAAACACCCTTGATATGTACAATGAGCAGAAGTAGATTAGACAGAGACAATAAATCTGAGAGTCTATGCTCTGTTAACTAATCAGGACTACGAATTTCATACTAATATTGTACGTGTACACAAAGTTGGCACTATTTTAACTAATAAAGCTGGTTTCAGGGCAGGTTAAGTGACATCTGAAATGGTAACCAAGTTTAACGCAACGCGCGACTGTGATCAAAAGAGCAGGGACAGCAAACAGAAAGGAAACTTCTCGTTAAAATACAGTAGCGATCAGACGTTGTTTTTCTGCGTGTTCTTCACGCATGGAGAATTATAACACCGGCAGCTTACTCGTGTGCGCAAGGCAGCTGACTGTGACTTTCGTGCGTCGTTGTCACTCCTATCCAGAAAGGGAAATGAGTTCGCATGCTTCGCAAGGTTGCCTGCCTAAATAAGCTATTTCTCCACGTATTATCAACCCATGGCGGCGACCAAGGAATGTTGCATTAAGGAGGTAGCCAGCTTTTGGACAGTTCACTTTAGTGAAAGAGATATTTGGACGGAAGGCCGTAGCAAATAGGATGCAGGTGACCCTTCAGCAAAAGTACCAAGCTCGCCTTTTTTGGGAATAGTGATTACGCATTGCTACCGCTTTTCGTGCATTGAATATCATGGGAAAGAATGCGTAAAATCTACAACAATGCACTCGTCGTATTCACCCTGTTATTGATCAGTGAGCCGCTATATATTGCGCAATGTGCAGTGCAAGAAAACCAGTTGGGAACTTTTATGAAGTGTTCGTTTTTCTAAGCGGTGAGCGTCAAATGCGTCTCATATTTTTAAAGAGATTCCGTAGGAATGTTTCGTTTATGCTTTCTAATCTACCTGCAGCAATTGTGCCTATGTACCTGTCAAAGCTATACGACCTGTGGAGTACTTAGAAAATGTTTGAAGTCGAAAGTTTTTAAAATGGGCCACAGTGGTTCGCTTGCTAAAAACGTATGTAAAGAAGACATGTTATATCATTATCTGTACACTTTTTCAGCCTTACTACACTTTGTTTGGTATCGTTGTGCAGAGGACCGAAGCCAGTACTCGATCGTGCATGCCATCGTACATGTGTAGATAGACAAATGGGTAGTTCGATAGAAAAATGAGTACCTTATAAGTATCTACCGGATCTCGTTGTAGTTTCATGGGGCCTGGTGGCGTGCCCAGCTTGCAAACGGCCGTGCTGGCGAGACAGAGAGCGACGAAACCGAATACCTGGTGTCTTCCCATCGTTGTGGCTTACGAGCCGTTGTAATTCGAGGATAGCTGCAGCTTATTTATAAGAAGTGGGGGCATGGTTCCAGGAGCGAAAATCAATTAAAACGATGTTTCACTCAGCTTTATATATTTACAAGAAATTACTTGGCAATCTAAAGCTGCGTATACCGTACCCCCCGGTGGAGTTGAAGCTGTCTGCTCTTTGATGCGAATTTAGCAGCACCACTAAATATAGGCATGTTTGTGAGCATCTGAGAGACATCCTGTCAGATCAACTGGAAGTATCTGACAAAACAATAAAAAGATAATTTTGGTGCTCGGTAATGTTTATGACTGCAAACCCGGAAACCAAACAAATAATAGGTGTAAGCGTAGACCTCTATGGTCGCCATACCTCAGTCGGTGTATCAGTCAATGCCCCAGAAGACAACCGTAATACAATATTGGCAGCTGTTTCTGTAAATTTAATTAAATCTGAAACATCTGTGTTGGAGACAGCAGGTCAATGGACCTAGTCAACCTAGCATTTCTAGCCTGAGCTCCTTGGGCGGTTAATCCTACTTCACCGCAATGCCTAAGCGTATCTCGTAGGTCAGCATTTTCTAGAAAGTGTATTTAAAAACAGCGGCCAATTTTCAACAACGTTTCGTTAACAACGTCGAGAGGGTACTCCCTTCTAAGAACATACGCATTTGCGATACTTAGTCGTAGCTTCCCTGTTATAGCATTGTTTTTGGTCATTTTAAACACAGCTGAGTTCCTAATCTTGAGGGCATGTTCCCTTGTTCTGCGATTAACATTCACCAGTTTTGCCGATGCATGCCTTGTCGCAGCTCATATACCACGCCTACAGCCATCGATTTTCTCACAGTATTACCTAGAGGTATATCTGGCAGCACTGTTTATGGCTGTTTCCTAACGGGCGCTGTGCCGTCATCATAAGAGTGGCGCACCGACGGGGGGGATTCGGGGGTTGCAACCCCCCCCCCCCTCCCTGAGGCCGACTTAACCCCCCCTTTTGTTTAACCCCTTTTCTTTCCTTACGCATTTGAGTACTGCAACTAAGATGTAAGACGCGCAATCGTCTGCACACTCGCAAAAAGCGCATTTTTTTGACAATTTCCCGTGAAGAAATCGAAATTAGTGCTGTTTAGATGGTATTGGCAAACTGTTAACCACCCCCCCCCCCTTCCCCTGGCAGAGATCCTGGGTGCGCTACTGCATCATAATGACGGTATATGGGTGTGCGAGGCCAGTGTTGGCTGGTGTTGTGCGAGGCTTCGTATAAACCAGATATGGCTGCACAGATAGTGCGTTTTTTAAATAAAATCTTCATAGAATCTTTTGATTCATCCATATTACAGTTTTCGATGAACTTTACTCACATCCAGTGCATTCTCAAGCGAAGAAAAGCAAGAACAGACGACATACTATCACAAAGCAAGTGCGAACCTTACAGTTTTTCCTCCAACTTTAGCGGCGCGCCGATACATTTCGCGTATCATATAATTGTACATTCACTCACAAGCCCTCATGCATGAGGAAAGCGTTTTTGTGTAATAATAGTGTTATACAGATTACAGACTAGCTGCTTTATTAGGAAATGAACCAATGTGACAGAATGAAGGATGCTCGCCAGGTACGTCTTCAAGGTGTCCTGGCTCTCCGGGAACGATGTCAATGCGAAGCCACGATATCCCGGCATTCCCATGCATGCAGCAGTTGAGCAGTGCCATATACCCCCTCTAGGAAATACAGCGATATACTCTATGCCTACAGCGAAGCGTATACGTAAGGCCTAGCATGCTTCATCTCGCCCGACAACCTGACCTTCTTTGCTGAAACACGTGCACAAACCTCAAGAGCTTTCTGCGTGCTTTTTTTAAAATAAAATACCCATGGGAAAGTCATGCCTGGTCTCCGCGCTATGTAGCTTATGACCACTTTCGGGCATGTAACGCACCACCATATATCAAGGTACATCATAATAATATCATTTGCGTCCTTTTCTCTCAACATTCCAGCAAAAACGGGCTACAAAATACACAACGCCTGCTGACCATGAGTGATGGAAAGCTTGTTGCCCTTTTAGTAGCAGCGTTTAGTACATGAATATCACAATGGCGCATCGCATCCCGATTCCTACATGTCACGCAAATGTAAACGGCGATGATGCGCCATAGGAAGCCAAAGCAATGCTGACGTTATTCTGCATGACGTGTTGACCGCTAAAAGAGAAACACAAAACGACGACGTTATTCTGCACGGCAAGTCTGAGGTAGGGAGGACGTTTTCATTAGTAAGTGTATATGTTCAAAGAGGGTGGGAGATCGGGCTGGTTGGTATTCCACTAATTTTGTTGCAAGGACGTATACAGCGTTTGTAAAACAGGACGACACGGACAGGAGGCCCAACAGGTCTAACATGGTAGATAGACGCTCAAAATTTGCATGGTAATGCACATCAACAAATACTTGTAAGGCTTAATTAAAAATCATCACATCTCCTAGGAAGCATGCCCGTAAGCACTACCTCTTGTGTTTTCTTCTCTTTTTATACTAATGTGGGGTAAGCAGCGCGAATAAGGGATCACTACGAATGTTTGCATTAGTTGTTTTTGTTTACGTTGCTTATTTTAAAGTGAGGTGCATTACCGCAAGCTCTTGGGCCAGTTGGTTCATGATGAACTCGAAAAAGGGGGATACCTGCGAATAGACAAGGATGCGTATGCAAGGAAAGGCGTTAGACACTGACGGATGCTGGACTTTCAACTGTACTTTATTGGAATGTACATTACCGCACAAAACCTCCGACGCATGCGCGTCTTCAACTCCTCCCAAGACAGGTCTTTCATCGTCTTTTACCTACCCGCTAGGAAGGCACGCTCCTTATTCATTAAACACAACGACGATTGCTGAACCAATTATCTTTCTGATTTCCAATGTGAAAGCTTCTGTGATGATTAAGTGTGGGCGCAGGTTAGCCAGACGCACAAGAAGGCAACCAGAGACACAAAGAGACGTATTTATGACACGAACGGCACGTGGGACAATACATGAACATGAACTATACAGATAAGCTGGTTCAGTGTCACGCTCGAGCACTCACAGTTCTTCACAGGAGTCCGGTCTCGTGGTGACAGCTCGGCGGACTTGGCTCTGGCGGCGGTGGGTATACGGGCGGCGGTTGACGTTCAGGGTGGCACCGGGACGTAGCCCGGTTCCGGAGCGTTAGCTCTGGGTTATAGCCCGAGCTCGGTACCGTAGCGGTGGGATGAGAGCCGGGGCGAAGCCCAGCACAGCAGTGGGCGAAAGCCGGGGCGGCGCCCGGTTCGGAGAACAGGACCAGGGCTCTGGGTCGTAGCCCGAGCCTGGAACACGGCAGCAGTCGTGCGAGCGGGGACGAGGCTCAGCTCCGCAGGACCCGCGTCGATGGTAGAAGCCGGGGCGGCGCCCGGTTCGGAACAGGACCAGGGGGCTCTGGGTCGTGGCCCGAGCCCGGCAGCACGGCAGCGGTCATGCGAGCGGGAACGAGGCCCAGCTCCGCAGGACCCGCGTCGATGGTAGAAGCCGGGGCGGCGCCCGGTTCGCAGTGCAGGACCGGGATGCCGGGACGTGGGCCGGCGTTCGGTCCGCTCCATCTCTCTGCACTGCCCGTTCTGTCAGCCTGGCTGCCCCGTCGTTCCAGATGGTCTCTCCCGGCACGCGCACCGACCACGCGCACCAGCGACGCTCACTCCCGCGCTTTTCGGCCCCGCACGCCGAGCACAAGCACGGAAAAGCCCGCGCATTTCAAATATCGGTTCTGCACACCGATCACAAATATTAAGTTGTCGTCCTCCTACCACACTTCTAAGATTTTCTGTTCATATCTACTTTTTACCCGCCCTAAAAAGGTCACGCGATTGAACATCGGCACAGTTCTGTTGCACTTCTTGCAGCTGCGGCAACGAACTGCCAAATTGCATGAAATTGGAAGGGCGAAGCAAGTTTCCGAATAATGACCAGCCGTTGTCGCAATTATCACAAAATGTTATTCACATCCCCGTATTTTTTCATTACATAGTACGTTATCAAGCGCTCATTAATAGCACAAATGAATCATTCGAAGCAACCACGTAGTTCATCGCACGCACAGATCGCTTCAGAGAATGCGAATGGTCACTGTACAGCCTGCAAAGTGTGGCTACTTCAGTGACGTAGCCTGCTGCCCTGCGCAAGTTGTGATGTTTTATGACTATACTATGCCCGTGGGAGTGAAAATTTGTCGTACGTTTGCTCTAATTTCATGTTTATTTGGGCGCAGTTGACGTGTTGAAATATTCGAAAAGTATTCGAAACGTATTCGGATTTACGAATAGTGACTATTCGATTCGACGACTGAATCGAGAAGGATACTATTCGATTCACGGTTATTTCTTGTAATTCGATAAATACCCCTTCTAAATTTTGGCACAAACTACTCGCACACAGTGCCTGTATATGCATTGCCTGGTTTCTTCTGCAAAAAAGGTGCCTTGATCATTATCAAAGAAGGTCATTATAAAACAAGGTCATTATAAAAGAAGAGAGACAAGCGGAGTACACGATAATCATACATATCATATCCTTTTATAATACTCAGGATCCTAAGCACTTTTAGCTTTCTAGCGAAATAATCTGGCTCTCCCATCTAACGAAGTACTTCTTTCCAAAGTGGCAAATTTTCCTAGTATTTACTTTAGCGCTTCTCGCTATTGTTAACATAGTATAGTTGAGATTGAACACAAAGATCTTAGTAGCGAGGCAACACATCATTTACCACAAAAAGCTGCGTACCACAAAAAGCTGCGTACATTTTCAACATGCCTGCGTATGGGCGGCCCAATTTTGCAATTATATTAGATGGCACTAATTTTCTATTTTATAACGCAAGTGACTGCATATACGTTTTTTTGCATTAACATGTGTACGCATGTTAGATATTTTTTAACATTTTTCTTGTTTTTTAGGTGCCCGTGAATGCATGTTCTATGCTGAGCTGTGAATTCCTGGCAAAGAAAGTAGCCGCGGATTCTTACAAGCTGCTCAGTGCTCCAGCTTTTATGCTACTCCTGCTCCCTTGGCGTTGTCAAGGATGTTTAAAGAGGCGGTAGAAGAGAGCAACCGCGGACAGTATCTGCCAGCTAAATCAGCCCTAACTAACACCATTGCCCCCCCCCCCCCCCCCCCACCACCATCACCGTATCTTAGCTTACACTGTATAATGACGTTTCCGACGAAGCCATGGCGAGTACGACATTTTTAGAGACTTTCACCTGCCGTAAATGTTGCTACTTGTGTACATACACAGGGAGTTCACCGTTAAATCTGCAATTATCTGCGCTGCAAGCTACGCACACTTGTTAAATACAATGAGCCATGTAAAGGTTGCTCTGTTGACGTATCTTTACTCACATTCAAGAGAATGAGTGTTGTACTAAACGGTATTTTATGCATAAGTATTAAACATAAAGGTAAAATTAGCCTTCTGTCGCAATCTTGGCGAAGTTTAGGCTAGTCAGAGGCTAATGAACGTTCTTTTCACCCCGATGTCCCTATTTCTTAGCACCTTGCTGCATCCCGGCGAAGCTCTCATTTCTACCACATATATTGTCATTAAAAACAAAATAATGCAAGATGTTTTTCAATGTTCTTTTTCCAGTGTCTGTGGACAGCTGTTTACGAAATTTTGAGAAAAATTAACGACGGGGCTTCTTTTATTATGATTTTTAAATAGTGTTCATTTTCGTCAAAACTTCACATTTGAGGAAAACTGTAAAAATGGAAATTTGAGCTACAGCAACAATATTCAGCACAATCGTTACACAGGTTAAGGTCTCATAGCCCAGCAAATTTCAAAAGGCTACATGCATTAGTTTAGTAGATGAAAATTCGTAAATATAGCAAATTTCGAAAAGTGAAGCAAATTAAGAATTTTTTCTAAAACACTTCCGTTTTGCACAGAAGCCGCAAACAACTCTTGCTGATTCTTCTTTACGTATACGTTTTACACAAGAAAATGCATTCTTTGTAGCCGTAATATTTTGTATTTCACATTGTTGTGAATTTGCGAGAATGCCCGGTGCATAAAAATGGCGCCTGCAACCTGAAGAATTTCGATATTTTTTTTCTCCTAAGGTATCCATTTGTCAAAGAAGGCTAGTTCACTTTCGTACTACCGAGTGATATGCGCACAAAATCTAAAATATTGAATGAAATCTAAAATATGAATTTTTGGACCCGTGTTGATCTCTCGTGGAATCACCCAGATGGAATCGCATCGGTGCGGCAATTGTTCGCAATTTATATAGGGGAAGGGTAATGTTGACTTGCCTCTACGTCCTCAAGGTTTATGTGTAAGCTGTTGTAAGCCACAAAAGGGTATAATGTAAGGCTGGAGATTCAGTGATGTGTGAGCGGATGAAACGTTAGCGGCGTAACTTTACTATACCGTGATTAGCAATGGGTTGTATGTATCCGACTGTATTTTATCAAAAATGTATACTTGGGAACGTGGTGGCCGGGATAACTATAAGAATTTATCTCGCAAATAAGCGCTATAAGGAAAGTTCCTGGGTGCGTTACAGCTGTTGGCTGACACGATGTATCATTAGTTCGAAATCTGGCGTTGCCGGGAATTCGGTTGCATCATGCATCTTCTATACGTGGAAGCAGGCAATGCTGCCCCATCCGTTCCGTAGCAGTGACAACACGTGCGCATCCAGGCCTCAGATAGACCTGTCGGATGTTGAAAACGCGTTTTCGCAGCTCGATGACAGGAAGAGCTTTTATATTTAAGAGGAAAGCACGCCGAAAAGCTATAAAGAAACCGGACGGTCACTAAAAATCCCCCCCTCTCTACACTGCGGAGCTCAAGGGAAGAGCGGAGAAAGGAACGAAAGAGTTAAATTGCAAGATAGGCTGGCTTCACGTGTTCACAAGACAGTCACCGATTTGCCGCAAACGGAGGTTGCCGTGTGTTCCAGGAGTGCGCCACACGGGGCAAGCCTCCCTGACCGGCTGCTTTCTGGAGCTGCCGGCAGGCAGCGACAAAATGTTATGCTTACGACGTCGCGGCAGTAGCTCGCATCTCCATAAGCGAAGGCAAATTCGCACTTTTTTTCTTGAAACCCAGCCAATTAACTGCGGCAAGTGTTATACCAAACGACGTAGATTCCAAAATGCGATCTTTCTGCAAAATTTGAGCAAGGACCGTGCAGCGGTGAGTGCAAAACCTTTTTTTTTCGAACATGAGCAGCGAAAAATGCAGCACCCTGTATATTTATGTACCGTTGTTCAATAAACTTTTACTTTAAAGTATGTACAGAGGAACTCGTAGTGATTATATGAGAAGAGGTTTGAGGAAACTATACCAAGCGTGATGGTATTGAATGTTTTAGGCAAATAAATAAATGTAAAGAAAACGCACTTCTACTATTGATTTCTAATTTGCATTATAAGTTGTTATTATAAGGAGCAGCCTGGCCGAAATCTAAACAGGTTTTATTGCAGCACTTTTAACTGATGAAGAAAAACAACAAACTTCGGTTGCATCACTTTGAGTGCTTTACTTAAGAAACGAGCAGTAGGAAAGGATTGACAAATCGTTATCGTACACGCACCGTCTTTATTGAAATGCTAATTGTACATCACGGAGATTTATTTCTTTGTAGAAAATCCCATATCCCAAAATAATGGATAGCGCCGATTACGCGTCTGCTGGTTGAAATGGTTGTTGCTGAGTATACAGAGCGTAAATGCTTTAAATACATGTACTCAAAATTTTAGCATATTTAATGACGTAGTGTTTCGCCGAACATAGCATCATGAGAAATGTAGAGTGCTCTATGGAGTATGTTGCAGCGGAAAGTCTAACGACGAAGTATTGAATTTCGCTTGGTCCAGAAAGGGTATTACATTTATACAGAATATTTTTTTTTGTACGAGAGGGTGAACTGTACCATACAAAAAAGTCGAATAATCACCACTGCTCATTACTCTCGAAACCCGAAGGAATCGTTGAATGTTTGCAATATTTTTTTTTATGTGAGTGGAAGATTACTGCGATTGTTGTAGCACTATTGCCGACACCGTTTTATTCGTTCCTTGAATGGTTTCTTGTGTACCAACATGGTAGGGGAGGGGAGAAATTGTTAGCCACAATGTATTATGAGCTGGTTTTTTCGCGCCACGATATATCAGTGCTTAAAGTGGCCACGGAAGAAGATGTGAACATCGCGAGACGGCAAACAATCACTGAAAATATACTGGGCACTGCATATCAGTGTAACATGCGCCACGCGCGCGCGAGATATCATATTTTAACGCGACCGCGTTAAGGGCCCCGTGTCGCAGAAAATCCACCGTCGGCGTCGGTCTCGGCGTCGGCGACCAAGAAAATCATCCCGAACCACCCCGACCACGCAGGCCCTCCGGGTGGCGCAGGGTCGCTGGTGAACTAATTGAATCTCTCAAAGTAAAATGCGTCTGAAAAATCGTTAAGTACGACTTAACCACAACCTACAGGTATGATAGCGCTGGATTGTAATTTCAATATAGGAGAAAACGTAATTACTGTGACGCGGAAACTCAAACACAAATCCCTTTTCCAACATTTCTACCATTCATACAGCGGCGCGCCCCGGTCCAGCGTTACTAGATTACCTCTTTCTAAATCTAGTAACGTTGCCCAGGTCGGTGTTCCTTGCAAAAACACCATCCAGATTGCGCTCGCCTCCTCGGCAGCGGCGCGCCGAGGCGAAGGTTCAGAAAAAAAGAAAGCTGTAGTTGCCGGGAAGCCTGACAAACAGTCAGGGATCCTTTTAATGCTATCGCGTTCCACTCTTACAGTCGGAGCTTGAGGTCCTCCAATTTTATAATAACGTTATATTGTTGTTGAAATTGGCTTTAGTGAAGCTGCTGTAGCTTTTATAAAAGCTTCGCTCGGAACGGAGCACGAATGATTACATAGAACTGTGGTACAAACTGGCATGGCAACAACAGCATGAGAGAAGAAGCTCTGGAATGTGCACGGCGAGTAAGTGATGCTCCCATTCAGGCCGTATAGGCTGGCCGGACTTGGAATAAAGATTTGGGAGCACTTCACAAATTAACATTGCTTATACTAGCTGATATCAGTCAGGTAGGTATTAATGTCTCCGAGTATTATTACTAGAATATTTTTGTCGCAAGAACGATCAAACAACATGTCAAAAGCTACACAAGAGGATGGAATAGACGAATTCGTGACCTTTAACAATCGCTTGAGGTAACTTACAATGACACCTTGTTCACCTCTTATGCTCACGTGCTACACAACGCCTATAGTAAAGAGCTTGTTCTGCGTCCGCCCACCTTAAGCATCAACGGCGCTAGCTAAAAATCCTTGAAATATTCACCTACAAAAAAAGGACCTGTGTATCGACGAAACACCGCGTGCGTAATGGGGTAGTTACATTTGCGATAGCAATTATATGCACACTCTAGGCGAATTTCTGTCGCAGCCGTCGTCGTCGCCGTGAGGTTCCGTATAGAGTCCAAGGGCGATAACACCGTCGACGCGCACCTTACGCTGTATGTGCGAGGGAAGGCGTGCGAGGGGAGCCGACGATCGTCCCCCAATCTCGCCCGCGCGAAAGGGAGGGAAGCGGGCAGGATGTGCGCCTTCTATGGTTGTGCGTGAGGCACCCAACGTTGCGAGGCAACGGGGGGAGGGGAGGCAGGGGGGGGGGCGGTGTTCTGCTCCGGCGGCAACTGCGTATATGATGGCTGCGCGCGCTCGCGCGGCCGTATCTTGAGAGCGATCTGCGTTTCGGGCAGAATCTAGGTGCATCGGTGGCTCGTAGCTTTGTGTGTGCTGTGTGTTCTCGGCGCTCAGTTTACCTTGAAGTGATAGATAACAGCCCGAAGTTCACTTCGTTCGCTGCTGCCGCCGCGTTTCCTCACGCCAGTGTTTTGACAGCGAGTGTATGTAGTCATCGAGTGTGACGTGTTCATGTTTGCTGTGTGCGCTGACACTACGCTTGTTAATTTAGTTAGCAAGGGAATGTTTCCAAGTCAGTACGGCCGATAAGATTACTACCCTTCCTTCGAATAGCTTTCTGCTATTTTGCTATCGCAATCGCTTTCGGGTGAAACGGCGAGTTTCTCGGCTTGGCCCACAGTCGCGGCAATTTATCTTTTCGTCTACTGTAAATTTCAGTATTCATTGCTACTTCTGCATTGCAATTAAAACGTTACAATAAATTATCTTATAATTACGCTGGCTTCTTCATTTGTTTCGTAGGAGGATACTCGGACAGTTTTTTTGACTGCGCGAGAACTGCCACAATTGCTGCATTGAAGAATGGTGGTACTAAATCCAAAGTGTTATGGCGTTGAGGTGGGCTTTTCAAGTTAAAATTTCAAAAGTGTTATGCAAATACGAACCGCTAGCACTAACCAGATATATTCGCAGACATTTCTAACGAATCGTTAACCAACACCTCGATACCTTGTATGCTTATAAAAGCAAATAATATTATATGAATGAGAGGTTTGTTTTAAAAAGTTTTATACATCGCCATCTGAATATACAAATAAGAAAACCATATCTGCATAAACAGCACTGGCTTTTAGTGCTCTTTTACTGACGAAAATCTAATGTGGCATTTTCACAACGTGGCATCGTGCTCGACTTACTCTCAGCAGATGTTCTCCGCAGTATTATTCTTGATCATGCAGAGCTGGTTGTTTGCGTACGAAACCTATATTTGATCTTTCAAAGCCGTCTTTTGAAGAAAAGTGGTGTTCTTCAGGGTGGTGTCATGGGAAGCTCTCTTTATCAAAATCATTTCAGGGAAAAAAATTGATCATCGGCATCGTGCTTGCTGCATGTCGACAATCTTAAGATTTCACACAGCTTCGATTATCTGCTCATATATGAATGGCAATTAGGTGGTCATTTTTGGGTAAGAACGCTCGACACTACAAAGTAGCTAACGCTTCCCTACAGAAAATAATGTCAGTGCTTTCATCGAGAGCGTGAAATTATACCATAACGAAGTCTTCAACTGTGAGCATAAAATCAAATAAAATAACTTTTTATGACAGACAGTCTTTGATTCTGCAGCTACTGTACCTATGGACAGGTGTGTACACCCAATTATTATGCTGGAACTCCTATCCCACTAACGCATATGTTTTACCGGATATGATTAGAAAAATTATGTCAGACAGACGCTCTCTCGCGACTTCAATATGACCGTGTAAGCTATAGATCACCGCATCCTTTAATTCTTCGCATGCTTTAGCATGTGCACAATTCCGGCATGTGAATACTGTGAGAGGCATGCTTCACTGCGCCAATAGTGTTTTATACTGTCATAAAATTGAGCCTTGTGCTTTGGCATATCTTAAAAAATATAGTTTGACTAATGTCGTTGGCGTTTAAAAAGAATCGAACTTATAATGCATAAATATTGCTACGAGAGAGACATTCAGCCTGGGGCAGACGACGAAGAAGACGGTTCTCTCTGGTGCTGGTGGCTGTCCACCATCTTGTCTACTCTGTCTCTCCCATACTGTAAATACAGTGTCAGTAGTCCCGCCTTGTGTCGTTTTACGTAACATCTTTTTGGTGGAGGTGCTGGGTACTTCCCTGTTTCGATCACGGAGCTCCGCAACGGCCGCCTCATCACGCTTGCGAACATGTCAGTCGGTGCAGGCACATCTTCTTCACCACCTGCCCCTCCCGTGGCTCCGACCTACATCGTTCTGCCTCCTGCTCGTGATCCTGGCGTATTTTCCGGCCAGGATGGGGTTGACGTCGACAAATGGCTCAACCTTTACGAACGGATCAGCGCCGGCTACAGGTGGGACCTGACCCTTACGCTCGCCAACCTGCTTTTTTACCTCGATGGCCCACCACGGCTGTGGTTTGAGACGCACGAGGCGGACATTACCAGCTGGGACTCTTTTAAAGAGAAGATCCGCGACCTTTTCGGTGACAGCACTGGTTGGCAGCTTGCTGCGCGGAATGAACTTGCGACTTGTGCACAGACATCCTCCGAGTCATACGTCTCGTACATTCAGGACGTTATCGCTCTTTGCCGGCAGGTTGACGAGCACATGCCTGAGTCCGAGAGGGTTTCTCATGTGCTCAAAGGTATCGCCGTCGATGCTTTTAACCTGCTCGTCTATACCAACGTTGATACCGTCGACACAATCATCAAAGAGTGCCGGCGGTTTGAACACGAGAAGAGCCGCCGTATTACCCAAAGATTCACCCGGCTGCCCAATACGGCAGCAACTTCATCGTGTGATGCCGTTCGCCAGCCGCCCACCTGTGACCACGTTACTCGCATTGTTCGTCGCGAGATTGAAGCCGCCTGTCCTGCACCTATTCAACCCCCCGTGTTTACAACCCACGCCAGTGACCCATCGCAGCCATCGGTGTCCCTCATTCAAGCTGTCGTCAGGCAGGAGTTTGCCAATCTTGGCCTTCCATCAGCGTGCCCTCTGACTCGTCCTGACGCTCGGCCTTATTCCTCTGGACCCGATCGACGCTCCTACACCTCTCCCGTTTCCTTCCGCAATCCTGCGGAATGGAGAACGCCCGACGATCAGCCCATGACGTTGACCATTTGGGTGAAGAAGACGACGATTGAAGAGATTGTCTTTCCGCCATCTTGGCAGTGCTACAGCTCGCTGTATATATTTTGTAAATATACTTTCAGTTATATCGTTTCCCGTGACATTTTGGTGGAAGTGCTGGGGTACTACTCAAGACGGAACTCCGCAGCGGACGTGTCCTGACAAGTTCCAAAATGTCAACAGGCGGGGATATTGCGTCAACCGCAACACCGGCACCCCAGCCAGTGATCTTAATCCAACCCCGCGACCCAGGATGTTTTTGCACCGACAACGTCGACGTTGATGACTGGATTAGGAATTACGAGCACGTCGCAACCAACAATCGGTGGGACCCGACAGTGACACTCGCTAATGTCGGTTTCTAACTTAGTGGGACAGCGCGCGTCTGGTTTGACACTCACGAAGCGGAGCTGACCAGCTGGGATCTATGTAAGCAGAAGCTTCGTAACTTATTTGGCAAACCAATTGGCCGCCAGAGAGCCGCTTCGAAAGATCTCTCCTGCCGCGCGCAATCTCCCACGGAGTCGTACGTGTCGTACATCCTTGACGTTATCGCCCTTTGCCGCCGAGTTGATGCCGCCATGACCGAGGCGGACAAAGTAAGTAACGTCCTGAGAGGCATTGCTGATGATGCTTTCAACTTGCTGGTCTTTAAGGACTGCTCGACCGTTGAAGACATTATAAAGGAATGCCGGCGTTTTGAGGCACTGAAGAGTCGCCGCATCGCCCAACAATTCATGCGGCTTCCAAACACGGCCGCTACATCGTCCTGCGCGGACGTTCAGCGGCCCAATCAGCAACCGACCACCGATAGCCTTGTCCGCATCGTGCGTCGTGAAATTGAGGCGGCGTCGCCACCTTCCTATTTCGTACGCCCTTCTGACGATTCCCTATCGACAGTCTCTTTAATCCAAGCTGTCGTGAGGGAAGAGCTGGCTAACGTAGGACTCCAGCCTTCCTTCCTCACCCTCGGGTCAGTTCTGTTCTTCCGCCTTACAGAAATACAGCAACGTTGCGCCGCTATCGTGATCCGGCCCAGTGGAGAACCCAGGATGATAAGCCCATGTTTTCATTGTCACGACGTTGGACACACTTCCCGTCACTGCCGGTATCGCCAACCTTCCTCCCCTCGCTCATTTTTTGACATTCGCAGCGACGACAATCGGCCCCTGCAGTTTCGCGCTCGTAACAGCTCACCGCTCCGAGACGCTCCTGTACCAACCCGCAGCTCCAGCCGTTCACCTTCTCCGCACGACCGTCGTTCCCGGTCTCCTCTGCCCCGCCGCTCTTCATCGCCGCACCCCTCTGGCCGCTCTTCCCAGGAAAACTGAGCAACGCAGCTCCCGGAGGTGACGCTGCATTGGACCCACGACCTGCAAAGCCGCTTTTAACCTTGCCCACGCACGAGAACCAACTTGCCGTAGAAGTGGACGGCCTACCCGCTACTGCCCTTATCGACACCGGTGCACATATTTGTATCATGAGCGCTGATCTCCGTGAACGCTTACACAAAGTGCTAACACCTCCAGAGTCCAACGTTGTGCGTGTCGCTGACGGCGGAACTCCGGCCGTGCTTGGAATGTGCACCGCACGCGTGAGCGTCGCTGGCCGCCACACTTCCGTGCTGTTTCATGTTCTCCGCCACTGCCCTCATGACGTAATCCTTGGACTCGATTTCTTGACTGACCACTCCGCTGTAATTGACTGCTCGGCCGGTGTCGTTGAACTTGACTTCCCCGCTTCACTAGACGCTCCTGACGTAGTCCACAGCCAGCTCTCTTGTGCCGAATTTGTTCGTTTGCCGCCCCAAGCACTCACCTGTATTGTCGCTGTACCTTGTCGCAGTGTACCGGATGGTGACTATGTGGTTACTCCGTCTACCAGTGTCCTTTTGTCACACAACATTTCCTTTCCCCACAGTGTTGTTACTGTTGCGACCAACCAGACTTGCCTGCCCCTCTTGAACTTCGGACTCTGTCCTCAAGTTCTTCCCCAAGGCATAGTTTTGGCCACCCTGTCACCATCAGATGAGTGCCAGACTTCATCACTGTCACTTCATCCTACATCAGCAATTTTGTCCGCCGACGCGCCCACTTCTCCGTCGGTATACAGAGCGCTATCACAAAGATGATTGCCCCGTACCTTCTGCCCTCCCAAGTAGACGACCTCCGTCATTTGCTCGTCACATACTCCGACATCTTCGACTTTGACGGCCGCTCCTTAGGTCATACCTCTCTCGTCAAACATCGCATACATACTGGCGATGTGCCTCCGATTCACCGGCGACCTTATCGCGTGTCACCATCCGAGCGCCAAGTTACTCAACAAGAGGTTGACAAGATGCTTTCAAAAGGCATTATTGAGCCATCCGCGAGTCCATGGGCTTCCCCTGTTGTCTTAGTTAAAAAGAAAGACAACAGTTGGCGATTTTGCGTTGATTATCGGCATCTCAATAAGATCACCAAGAAGGATGTATATCCTCTTCCACGAATTGATGACGCTCTGGATTGCCTTCACGGCGCGACCTATTTTTCATCCATCGACCTGCGCTATGGTTACTGGCACATCGCCGTGGACGACAGGGACCGTGAAAAGACAGCATTTGTTACAGCTGAAGGCCTCTATCAGTTTAAAGTTATGCCATTTGGCTTGTGAAATGCCCCGGCCACATTCGAGCGAATGATGGACACGCTGTTGCACAGCTTTAAATGGTCTATCTGCCTGTGCTACCTGGACGACGTGATCGTGTTCTCCCCGACATTTGCCACACACCTCACATGTCTTTCATCCATCCTGTCGGTGTTTCGTGCGGCTGGGCTACAACTTAATTTTTCGAAATGCCACTTTGGTCGCCGCCAAATTACCGTCCTCGGGCATCTCGTCGATTCAACTGGCGTCCGTCCCGACCCCGCCAAGGTTCGTGCTGTCATCGAGTTCCCTGTACCAACTTGTGCCAAGGATGTTCGGAGATTTGTGGACTTGTGCTCGTATTTCCGCCGATTTGTCAGAAATTTTGCAGACATAGGCCGTCCACTAACAGATCTTCTCAGAAAAGATGCTCCGTTTTCGTGGGGTTCCGCTCAAGCCACAGCCTTCTCACACCTTATCACGCTGCTCACTACCCCGCCGATTCTCGCCCACTTTGATCCTAATGCTCCAACTGAAGTACGCACACACGCGAGTGGCTACGGCATTGGTGCTGTTTTAGCCCAATGCCAACGAGGTTGTGATCGAGTTATTGCATACGCCAGCCAGCTTCTTTCCCCTGCCGAGCGCAATTATTCCATTACCGAGCGCCAGTGCCTCGCTCTTGTTTGGGCAGTTAGCAAATTTCGCCCCTATTTATACGGGCGGCCTTTTACTGTTACAACTGACCACCACGCTCTGTGCTGGCTTTCGAGCCTCAAGGACCCCACTGGGCGTCTAGGTCGCTGGGCTCTACGTCTCCAGGACTTCACGTACACTGTGGTGTACAAGTCTGGCCGACTACACCAGGATGCCGACTGCTTGTCTCGGCACCCCGTTGATGCCCTCGAAGCTACCACGCAGGATACACCGCCTGGCCTTTTCTCGCTCTCCGCTTTCAGCCACATTGGTGACGAGCAACGGCGGGACATGTCTCTAAATGATCTCATCAACGGCCTGCAGTCTGGCTCGTCGGACCGGTCACTTCGCCTGTTTGTCATTGTAAATGGCACATTATATCGCCGTTACATGCACCCCGAGGGACAGGAACTACTACTCGTCGTTCCCGCACACCTTCGGGCGACCGTACTCGAGCAACTGCATGATGTCCCAACAGCCGGCCACCTTGGTGTTTCAAGGACGTATGACCGTGTACGGCGGCGCTTTTTCTGGTCCGGTCTCTACCGTTCTGTTCAACGTTATGTCGCTGCCTGCGCGTCGTGCCAACGCCGGAAAAGGCCATCTCTTCCTCCAGCTGGGCTCCTCCAGCCTATTCACATACTCGCCGAGCCATTTTTTCGTGTTGGCCTCGACCTTCTCGGCCCCCTTCCCTCTCTCCACCGCTGGCAATAAATGGGTTGCCAGTTGCTACGGATTATGCGACCCGTTACGCTATCACAAGACCTCTCCCGACCAGTTGCGCTGCAGACGTCGCCGAATTCTTGATGCAAGACGTAATTTTACATCACGGCGCTCCTCGTCAGCTTCTCACCGACCGGGGTCGCTACTTCTTATCTAAAGTCATTGAAGACTTACTTCGTTCTTGTGCCACCAAACACAAACTTACGACTGCGCACCACCCCCAAACGAACGGTCTTACTGAACGTCTTAATCGCACTATCATTGATATGCTCTCTATGTATGTTTCTTCTGATCACCATGACTGGGACACTGCGCTACCTTTTGTCACCTTTGCCTGTAACTCCTCACGCCATGACACCGCCGGCTACTTTCCCTTCTATCTTCTATACGGACGAGAACCAACGCTCCCTTTTGACACACTGATTTCGACCCCTGCCGCGCTGCCTACTGAATACGCACGCGACGCCATTGCTACAGCAGAAAAGGCACGTCACATTGCCCGTCTTCGCCTCTCTGCGTCGCAGTCACGCCAGAAGTTGTTATACGACACCCACCACCGGGACGCCCGCTTAAGTGCGGGTGATCTTGTCCTTGTCTGGTCCCCGTCTCGGCACGTTGGCCTTTCTGAGAAACTACTTTCGAGATACTCCGGCCCCTATCGGGTCCTGCGACAAGTGACAGATGTCACTTACGAAAGAGCCACGCTCGATCCTACCACGTCTTCTCCTTCCTCAGACGTCGTGCACGTGGCCCGCCTCAAGCCATACCTCGCCCCCACCATATTAGGCACCGGGTCGGCGCTTTTCCGGCCGGAGGTTAATGTTACGAGACTGCGCGCAATGGGACAAAGATTACGTTGACCATTTGGGTGAAGAAGACGACGATTGAAGAGATTGTCTTTCCGCCATCTTGGCAGTGCTACAGCTCGCTGTATATATTTTGTAAATATATTTTCAGTTATATCGTTTCCCGTGACAATATCAATCTACAGCACAAGAACTTGAAACATACATACCTTTTCATACTGATGCTTCAAACACTTTCATGTGCTTGCCACAACAAGGCGACTGTTCGCTACAACCATTGCTTTTCTATCGCAGCACACGCCTTTATTGTTTTCTAAGCATTACACATTGCATTTTTGAGCGATCTTTAACCACAGCATGTCAAAGGTGCACGCTTTCTGATAAATAAGATGAATTGGTCGTGTACAAAAAGTGGAACGCTGCCGCATGAAACCTGCCATCCATCATCAATGACAACGCCATGCCATACGTTCTGAGTGACGCAAGCAAAAATAACTTTTTGAATATTATCAGCATCGTAGATACGTTGCTCAAAAACGTGAAAAACAAAACAAAAACAAAACAAAGTGTGATTTCTCATATGTTCATCCTCATTTCTGGATGTGCGATCAACGATACAATGTCTTCCTACTATAAGCTAACTTATGAGTTTGAAAATTCCAATCTGTATTGACTATGTAGTAAGGGCTCATTTAGGGGGAGTCACGGTGACCATACAATATTTTGGGATTCCTGGGTCCTCTGGGCACTAAGGACACATCACCCGCAACAAAGTAGGAAGCTCCGTTCCCTTCACGCGCTATAGGCGCAGGTACCGAGCAACTGGCCCTGCAGGTGTGGCGGAGGTGCGCGCTGATTGGTGGAATGATTGGAGGCCGGCAGCCACTCGCCGCTCTGCACAGCTGCTTCTGTTCTCGCGAGACGGCAAACATGCCTCAACCAAAGAAGATGAACGTTGCTTATACTTCATACGCCAGAACAGCCAGGGTTAGGCAGCGCTTCTTTAAGCGGAGGACAAGAAAGAACGTTTCACTCGCATACGTGCAAATACGGAGCCACTATATAACGCTTCGCAGCACAGTAATTCTCCTTTAGAAAGTTTCGGCTATGTTTAAGCGATTTATGGTAAGTAATATGAATGGGTCTAAATCAATATTGTTCCCAGATGCATATATTGGCGTTCTTCCCGCTTTCTGATACACTTGAAGTCGTGAGGCATTGCGTATAAAGGGCCGCACGCTTTTCAGTCATGATATCTCCTTCATCTGTGAATTAATCGACTGTTATTCTATCTTCTCCAGCAGCTTTACCCCTGGTCATGTCTTTCAAGGCCCTTGTAACTTAATCGCTAGTTATAGAAGGAGCGTCTGTATCCTGTTCATCACTACTTCGAATCAAAGTAGCTTGGCTGCTCTAGGCACAGTACAGGTCAGTATAGAATTCTTCCGCTGCTTTGACTATGTCATCAAAATTGCTGATGATATTACCGTGCTTATCTTTCAGTGCATACATTTTGCCTTGTCCTATGCCAAAATTTCTTCACATTGATTTCACCCTGTTTCCATATTTTACTGCTTGCTCAATCTTTTCCACGTTCTAATTTCGGATATCCCTTACATTCTTCTTGTTGATCAGCGTCGACAGTTCAGCGAATTCTATCTGATCTCTCGAGTTTGACACTTTCATATTTTGCCGTTTCTTTATTAGGTCCTTTGTTGCTTGGGATAGCTTACCTATTGGTTGCCTTGGTGCCTTACCTCCCACTTCAATTACTGCTTCTGAGATCAGCCTAGTTACGGTTTCATTCATTACCTTCTATGTTGTCTTCATCTTACTGTTCTAAAGCTGCATATTTGTTTGCGAGCACCAGCCTGAATTGGTCTGCTCTTGCCCTTACTGCATCTAGGATGTCCTGTTTCTTCTTGACTAATTATATTCTTTCTCTCTTCAAATGGAGAGAAATCCTAGACCTAACTAACCTATGGTCATTGCACTTAATCTTACCTAACACTTCTACATCCTGCATTATGCTGGGATCGACAGAGAGTATGAAATCTATTTCATTCCCTGTTTCTCCATTAGGGCTTTTCGAGGTCCACTTCCTGTTGCTGCGCTTCCTGAAGAAGGTATTCATTATTCGGAGCCTATTGCTTTCCGCGAATTCTGCCAACACCTCGCCTCTAGTGTTCCTAGAACCGATGCCGTAGTTGCCAATTGCTTGCTCACCAGCTTGCTTTTCCCCCACTTTTGCATTGAAGTCGCCCATGACTACAGTATACTGAGTTTGCACCTTTCTCATTGCTAATTCAACCTCTTCATAAAACTGTTGTATTTCTTCATCATCGTGACTGGAGGTTGGGGCGTAGGCTTGTACTACCTTCATGCTATACCTCCTATTAAGCTTTATTACGACGACTGCTACCCTCTCATTAATTCTGTATAATTCATCAATGTTGCCCGCTATGTCCTTATGGACCAGAAATCCTACTCCGAATTCTCTCTTTTCTGGTATACCTCTGTAGCAGAGGATGTGGCCATTAGTAAGCACTGCATAGGCCTCCCCAGTTCTTCTAACCTCACTAATGAAGGCCAATAATATCCCAGGCAATACCTGATAATTCTTCAAATAGCCCTGATAAGCCAGCCTCACTCGATAGAGTGCGCGTGTTGAACGACTGAGAAAGATGATTAGAAGCAGTCATAACGTAATAATTTGAATTATACATAAGGATTTCCTTTAGGTTAGGACCTAGAAATATTCTTAACAAAAGATCAAGAATTCAACCATTGGAATAAACATAGAAATGAAAAGATCCAGAAATGTGCAAAATATCCAGAAGTATGAAAAGTGGGTCTAAAATAGGCCAGATTTTGACAGTTTATTGCAACAGTCTTGCATAAACCAAGAGAGACAGGAGAACTTGTTTGAAAAAAGCAAAGAGGTGGGCCATAGCTAGAAATCTGTGGCCTGCTGCTGGGCCTAGGGGAAAAGAAAAGGGAACAAAAAAGAGCGATGAAAGGTGATGATGAGTGCTGGAAGAAGAGATGTAAATGTACAATAACCACGCAACAGTGACTTTCTTCGTTTTCATTGTATCTGAATATACAAATACGAAAACCTTATCTGCATAAGCAGCAGTGGCTTTTAGTGCTCTTTTACTGACAAAAGTCTTATGAGGCATTTTCACAACGTTCTCTTTAAAAAGTACACAGTACTTGCAGCTGTTGTTGCTTCTGTGAGGTCACAAAGTGCGGCCAAAATAGTGACACATGTACTTGGTTATCTATCTCGGGTGACTGCGTTTTACCGTCTAACCATAGGAGGCTATGGTCTAACAATTGTTAGACGGTGAAGACGGTGACGGTTAGAAATGCTTGCCGTCCAATTTGACAATAGTAATTCCTGACAATGCGAGAAAGATCAGCTGTCGGCATTTCAGCTGGCAGTTTGAGAGTGGCGGTGAGAAGAAAGTGGAACAGAAGAATGGTGTGATGGAGGGGCACGTGATAAGGCGGGTGGCGACGTTTGCCCAGGTTCTGCCTTACTTTTTACCACACTGCGCTATACGCAGGTGGTTGAAGCTAAACGATAGCCTCATTAACGACCTCCTTTATTGGTCCGCTCAATTCCTTATTCTAAAGGAGCACCTTTGCTCGCAAACGCTAGCCTGAGTCTCTATGCTTTTCTGTCCCAACTGCTTCTTGATTGGCCTGATATATCTCTCCATTATTTGTCCTCAATACTCTGTTCAAGGTGCAACAATAATGGGCCTTACTATAATGTGTGAGTGCAGTCCTTTATCAAATTTATAGTTGGCATGCTGCACAATGCTGCAGTCGGCACACAGTGGGAAATCTCTTTGATTTCTCGTGTTATTATGTATGAATTTCTAAGTCTGCTTGCAGAAAACGGTATCTATATTTAGCATTAGAATCCAAGAACTCCAACAGAATATCTCCAACACCAAGATTCAAGAACCGATGCTGTAGTTACTGATGTCCCGAAGTCCAGCATGCTTTTTACTCATGTTTAGCATTTAATTCGCAATGGGTAAACGACACTAAATTTGGCCTCTCTCATAACGGATTCCGCATCTAAAAAGAACGGTTCTACTTCTTCATTGTTATAACGGGACGCCTGCGCATGGGCTGGCAGTACTAACAGCGTTACTTACAATTGCAGTATTGGTAAATTACATGTCTTATTATTTTATACGTCTTATTATTTTATACATATTTTTTACATGTCTTTTATTACTTTATTGCAATGACCGCGGCCCTTGCATAAATGCTGTAGAATTCTGCAACATTGCTCGCTCGGTCCATACGAATAAAAAATCATTCCTACATTCACTAATATAGGCAGCTGTAGCCCAGTAAGTGCCGGTTAGTAAGCAATATATATGCCTGATGATCTCTTATAACGGCATTTCACGTAACAGCTCATAATTTTCGAACTATGCTAACTGTGCTATGCTAGCTCAACATGAGACAATATTACAAATAATGGTACATTTTTGAGAAATAATAGTACATTTTGTTCATTTGGAATTTCCAAAAGCTATAAAGGTATTTCAGTTCTACCCGTTTTTCAAGCAAAACAGAGGTGGGAATATTCATGCTTTTATATTTTGCACCATCTGATTTCCAGCAAGGGTGTAAATACTGTGGAGGACATTATAATACACCCAAGCGAGCCACGTGCAGAGCGAGCCACATCTCTGCTTTCAGAGGTGTTAAATTTCTCTAGATCGCTTCACCTCCAGTTAAACGAAAGCCCTTTTTTGTCTTATATGCGTTTGAATAGGAAGCGCTCAAAGTACACATTTGTGGTAAGGCCTTTACTATCCCTCCTCTTTTCTATATGTAGCTCAAAGCTCCTGGCTCTATGCGTGCTCTGGTCGCATTTCCTTCCATTTACGTCTTCTTCCTCTTGTTGGCAGCTTTCTTATTTCTTGCCTCTATTTCTGCTTGTGTATTCGAGAACCTACACAGTGACACGTACCCTTCCTGGGGGGATTGGCCAAGAATTTTCACATACACAGTAGCACGCGCACAGTTGCACATACCCAGTCATGCACGTTGTCTATGCGGACACAAACACAGTGGTAAACATCGGAAAATTCAAGTTGTATAATCAGCTACGCAGCAGCAGCTAGCAGCCACAAAGTGAGAAGATGAGGCGAAGCAAGCTTCGCATTAGAAAAGCGAGCACCTCGTAACGCCCTAATTTTCTCGATCATTTAAATCACGACGCTCAGACCGGAATAATCTGGGAAAAACTGTGTCTGCTTTCTTCAGATCCTACTCCCAAAGACAGTAGGTTCTACTTCACCGACTACAAATATTGTGTTATCGAAGGCCTGGAGTATAATGGGCGCCGTAAGTACAAAAACACAGCACGTCTTAATAAAAAAAAAAAAAAAACGTCACTTTTGGAAAACATTCCTTGAGTACCTGTTAGGGATACACCTAGAAAGATTTGTTCTCATCGCAACAGCGAAGATATTACCATCTTTAGGTCAGAGTGCGGGATGAATCTCGCCTGTCGCTTCATTATTATGAAGACTCAGGTGACGTGTTCTCTTGTACAATCAATCGCAATTTACAAACAATTGCTGCGACATGTCAAACTGCGAATGTATGAAGTTACAGCCCCTGTTGTGTGAGCCATCGACAGTTGTTTAGAGCCCTTGTTCTATCTTACTTTAATTAGATGTCCTCTGCCGTCTCCATATACGGGACGGGTACTACGTATAATTTTGTATCTGTCACGCTGCCAGATTGACACTTATAAGAGGTGTGTGAAATGGGACTCGTTTACTGCACAGCGGGATGCATTGCTGGAAATTGAAAAAAATTGTGTTGTAATAAAAATGAAAAAAAAAACTAGGAAGATTGATCATTCTAAGGGTAACACTGAGGTTACTCTTCTTCATTTTTCTTGTTTATCACACCCACTACTATAAGGGCCATCTGCAATAAGTGACACATAATATGGTAAGATAATGACAAGTCTTAAAGAGCAGACGGTCTTTCCGCATTCTTCCTCAGTCTTATTATAGTTGTAGCTACTAGTATAGTAAGATCAGTTACTTCATTGAGCCAAGTTTCCAGCGGCGTTCATCACACTATCGTGCGATTACTGAAGAAACACAAAGGCATTCTTCCATTCCATTTTGTTACTACCCTTGACTGATTCTAATAAAGCAAAGTGTTTGCTTTTACCGGCTAGTGTATTGCATTTGTTTTTTTTTCTATAAATATATGGAAGTGAAATGCTTTGGCAGTAATGTAATCACCAAACCATGGTTCGTGCCGTGTGTCATGGGCGCTTATTCTTATCGCTGTCCCGGTTCATGATAGCCTAGTCCGCCTAAATCAATTATTCATGAATGCGTAATTATTTCATTGCAGATGTTGCATTTCATTTGAGTGTTTGCTAATGACATGATCTCTTATTTCTAGATGTCTTTTATTCGTGTCATTTTCTTGTAAATTCTCTGGTTTCAAAATATTTCCCAGAACTTATTCTGCATTAAATTATATTTAATGGCGCTTTCTTTCATATTGTGCTTTTTGCAAGAGCTCGTGCTTTGGACGAAAAGTGGATTGTGAAGACTCTGTTCCACAACTTTGCATTGACCACCTCGTGGACACTTGCGGCATTGTGGTTTCCGAGCACCGCAGGGATCTTTGCATCGTTGGAGAAGGCGACTACTAGACGTTAGCAACAGTCACCTGTTTCAGAATAACGTCGCTCTATAGAAAGTGACCAGCCACTATTGGGTGTTTTGGTGAATAAATATATTTTATACGATCGCTATATGGTGTCAAGTTTGATATTGCTGTCTTCACTTCATGATTCGGGAATATAGTGTTTCGTTTGCTTTAATGCAGTGACTTACTTACAGCTACTCCTTATATATTCATATAATGTTCCCGACGGGATCTTTAAGGGTAGATAGAATAACTGATGATGATGACAAGTCTGGCAGTAGTGGTACTGATACTTTATCTAATTATACAAAACATTGTCTTACTCATTTATTTATTTATTTAAACCCAAAAATATAGTGGAAACAATATTTGAAAAAGAGTGTCAGTGGTACACACGCTAAACTCATTCGACTTCAATAAGCAAGTTACCAATATCGATTTCGAAATATCATACACACTCGCTTTTTCGCTAAGGTGAGCTCTTTTGCCACAGTGGCATATCATATTCTTTCTGAGGGGATTAGCAAACAATGAGACCTACCGAGTAAAGGCTGTTTCACATGGTGCGATTTTGCAGTGCGATTTTCGCAGCTGTGATTTCCGCAGATGCGAAATTCGCAACGGCCGTTTCACATGGTGCGATGTCAACAATGCGACTGATGCGACGCCCAGGGTTGCTTGCTGCCAGATTTTTTAGCACACGCCACATAAACTCTTTGAATGTAATGAAAAAGACGTGCGCGTTATAATATAATTGACTTTTCTTTATTAGGACCAAATAATGCGTGCGTTTTGTAATTTAAAAACGCTTCAAAGTTTAATTTGTTTTGGAGTGCGCAACAGCGGTTTGTGAAGTTCAATACGAGGAGAAATGGCGGACGTAAACAGCTGTTCGCAGGTGGTCGTTGAGCGTTGTGTGCTGTCTCATGTGTGTTTTATGCCTGTGCCGTTCTTCCTTTGGTTAAACAAATTACAAGAGGACCTATCAGCAAGCCCCTATAGCTGTTGTCATCGCATATGCAGTATTCGGAATTCGGATGCAGCGAAGTCGTCATGTCAACGCAGAGACCCTCGCGCTACCCGTGCTTCACGTCAGCTTCTGAAAAAAGGATGTGTGTGTATTGCTCGTGATTGCGCATAAGCGGTTCCTGCTCCTAGCAATATTCTTGCACCAAACTTAGCAGCAAGCATCAACCCAAAAGCTCACGCCTGCCCCTGAAGGAAGCCGCAAATGATCTGTGTGTAATTACTGAACGTGCAATGGAATTTGTGTTGTGAACTTTAATCTTAGCGCCAGCCTGGTTCGTCCGTCTCGGCGCGTGTGCTGTAATTATTCATACAAGTGCTCTATGAATATTTCGAAAGGCGTAAAAGCCGACACCACATTTTTTAGCAGCTGCAGTCACTTGTGTACGTAGTATCGTATCATTCTGACAGAGATGCATGGGCGTCGTCTATTTTCTCGTCCTGTTTCTTGCGCTGTTAGTGTGCTGTGAATCTGTATCAAGGAGCTTAAGTTAATATGCTGCAGTACGTAGCACAGCCGCGTAGCCCCACGGCTAACATTAAAATACTTTGTTAGGAGTGCGTTTGTTTGTTTATTCACAAAATCTAACACTAAAGTTTTGTGTTCATAGTGACAAGTGTAAAGTAAGAAGCTACCGAAACTATCCGCTGATAGCATACGTGTGCTTCTACCTGCTTGAGAACATTATCTTAAAAGTGAGGTTGAAAACCCCAGATAACCAAAAACATATGCAACTGGAGCAGGCCCTATGGTTCCTTTCCTGAAAATGAAAGCCAGCATCCCAGTCTGTTAAGCTAGTCATGTACTTAACCTATATTAGACCAATGTTAGAGTATGCTAACTGGAGCCATTTCAAACTAGCTTATTTGACCAAAATAAGAAAGTCCAACGAAAGCGTCAAGGTACAATCTAATCTGGTATTCCCGAACCGAGTGTATTAGCAAAACTTTATGCCTCCCTGAATTGCCTGCGTTAACTCAATGTTGAATGCAGGGGAAGCTGATTCCCTTTCTTGCTGTTGAAAAGCTGCTAGAATGTCAAGAACAGACTGCTTATGTTCTGAGGGAAAGTGAGGGGCACTGACAATATCTATAAGCTTTTGTATGAGCTTTCACCTTGAAGGAGAATGGAATAAAAATATTTACCGTTGCAAGCTTCAGAATCCAAACATTCTCAAAATTTTGAGGAGCCACATTAAATTTTTGAGATATAGACAATAAAAAGTGTGCTTAAGTACAAGTACACACTGAACACACTTGAGTGTTTGAGTGGCCAGCTGCGAATTCAAAAGCGTCCATAGCTGCTACCTCGAGGTAACTGCTAGGTTGCACGTGTGTGTCTCCTATAGCCCATGTACCTGGCAAGGGGAATGGTTATACGTAGTCCCATTGCAGCATTGGCCTGTGCTTTTTTTCTTTTTTCAATAGGTGGTGGCTAGCTGATTCCGTCTGTTTATGTACTTATCATTTGTGTGCATCTTATGTGCATGTGTTTGTATATATGTTCTGATTGTTATACGTGCAGTGATGCAAGCATCTTGTTTTTAATACATTGCACTACAGTCATTTATTCAAGTTTGTGTTGAAATGTACAAAATGTGGCCACTCAGTAATGGCCAGGACAGCCAGCAGGATTGCCAAAAATATGATGCAGATCCAGTGCACCGGCTTGAATCGACATGAGGCGAAGCTTTCACGCAACGGTCAAATAAACTCTAGAAAACTAACTGCAGTGTGTACAGTTGTCCTTATTTCACCCGATTCAACACGTACTTATAGGCAATGTTTGCTTATTCACCGCACAGGTCACATAATGTAATGTATACATAGCACGGTGAACTGAGACTTCTATCTAACCATGAGTCTGAGTTCGTTTGAGTCTGACTGAGTAGAATTTTGGTGAATACGAGTAATAGCAAGCTCGGTTGAGTAAACGTTTAGTGAATATTGTCATGTGGTAGTCAGGGTAGTCAGTCAGGGTGTCATGTGGTAGTCAGTAATTATACTCACCTGAGTATAATTTTAGTGAATATGAGTCAAAGCAAGCTCGACAAGTAGATTTTTGGTGAATATGACTCAGCGCAAGCTCACCTGAGTAGAATTTTGATGAATATAAGTCAGAGCAAGCTCATCTGAGTATGAGTTTGGTGAATATGAGTCAAAGCAAGCTCGGCAAGTAGATTTTTGTTGAGTACGACTCAGTGCAAGCTCGCCTGAGTAGAATTTTGATGAATATAAGTCAGAGCAAGCTTGGCTAAGTAGATATTAGGTGAATATGAGTCGGTGCAAGCTTACATAAGTAGAATCTTTGTGAATATTAGTCAGATCAAGCTTGGCCGAGTATAATTTTCGTGAATATGAGTCAGAGAAAGCTCGGGTAAGTAGAACTTTGGTGAATATGACTCTGAGCAAGCTCGACTGAGTAATGATGAGATATGGTTATACGAGTTTATGCAGTAATACATGTAAGTGCAGACTCATTAGCAGCATTGCCTCCATCTTGATGGGCAATACCTACGCCTCGTGATGAGTCTGTACACTTTATGAGCTGTGGACCTGCAAGACCCGCCCACACTTGAAAAGATGCTATCATTCACACGAAGGAATGCAACCGGCTGACTTCACTGCACAATTTTGATCTGCTTTTGTTTAATGAGTTATCTACTGCTTATGAAAACAAGGTGTTTGCCTGCTTTCTGCATTATTGCATGTGTTTTACAGGAAGTAGAGACTGAGAAGCAAGAAAAGGCAAGGATGTTTATGGCGAAGTAGTTTGTTAGAGTACTGCGATATGTTACAACCAGCATAAACAAAAGTAATTCGATGCACTGAAGTAAGCGAAATGTGCAATTACCTTTAAATGTGAGGGTTAATACAGATGCAGTAAGGATACAAAGTCTGCAACACACTGAAGGTTTGTTTATTGGGGTTTCTTTCAGCAGAAAAATGATACATCAGAAAAATGAAAAAAAAACTGTTTAAATATTGCTTCGAAAACAAATTGGAAATACTGTTTATTCCCAGTAAAAGCGTTAAATATGCTATTGTAGAGCATTCATTACAATATATAGTTCGCACCTTCGCTTTGCAAGCTTGATAAGAGTCGCGTCTAGCAGCGGAAGTAACAGAACCTTCAAATGAGATAATTAATTGGGGAAAATGCGCATGAGAGCCTAAACCAACCGACTGCAACTAAACGGTCGCGCGTATAGCGTGACTTATTGACCGTAGCAGTTTGTCTGTAGTTGCATATTCTTTAAATTGTTCCGTCCGTAAAAGCATACCGCGATAAAACTGTGGCATTTTCGTATATCGCGAGTTGTCTCCAGAACCAGAAAATTGGGACGACATCCGAAGGCCATGCATGCATGCTTCCCGTGAGGGACATCTCGTAGTATTTACCAACTCGCAGCTCGTGTGAATAACGGAAAATCACGCGAAAGTACTATCAGCACCCGAAGCCAACCTAAAAAAACAGCGTCGCCAGATTAGCAACGTAGTGTGCCAACGTAGTGTGTCAACAAACCCATAGAAATCACCGAACCGAATCTGACCGAGTTTTTATCTGCACTGTTCGCGGGTCGGTGCTGATGTTGCGTACCGATTGCGCAATCCAAGGCTCCACTCAATTAGTTGCACTGTTCGAGGCTTGTTGAGCCAATATTTACAGACAAAAAGTATCTATAAACGCTGCGTTGAGCGACCGCCGCCATTTTCCAAAACAGACCGCGAAATAGCTCTCGGCGCAATTTCGACGGAAAATCGCAGCGATTGCTGCTACGTTGCGACGCTGCGACCAACCGGTTGGTCGCAGCCGAAAATCGCAAAATCGGCCCTGCGACTGCGATTTTCGTCGCATGCGACGGAAATCGCACTTCCGGTGCGAAAATCGCACTGCAAAATCACACCATGTGAAACGGCCTTAACACATACCCATTTGTCCATACTCAGTTGCACATATTCACTGCAGAAGTAGGTAAGTGCAAGTTCTATTGATAGGTGACGTGGTCAAACTTGTACACTCTGGTCCGTTAGGTACAGGTGTTAGGAAAAACACCTCCAAGGATGTAGACCACACCAAAGCAACATTAACCCTAGCAAAGGGTCTTTAAAAAAGCTAGTACAACATACGGCTATTGGGGCTAACGAGATTCGTTGCCGAGTTCGCTTGCGCCACCAGAATAAGTTTGTTTACTAGTTGCCTGGTTGACAAATTTTTGTTTTTGATTTCTGAACTGAGGCTGCGAGTTACGATGCGAAAGCTGTTATTGAGTAGTAAAACAGCCCGTTGAGTGTTTAAGCAACTATTTTTTAGCATCAGTCCAGCACTGTGGTTTCCGTTTGGTCTCCCATACTCTACAGACTCCGCAAGTGCACTCAGAGGTCATATAGTTTTGTATCGGCTTATATAGTTCCTGATTCTGTCCACATAGCCTGCACCCTTTTCGCCCCGTTAACTCTCATGAGTATTTCTTAAACCACTGTGCCATTCCACTAAAGCTAGTGGGTCACATGTGTTCCTAGTTTATTCTCGTGATTTAGGACATGTGTGCACAGAAGCAAGCTATTAAGACGCGCGGTAAACGTGATTTGCCACATAATACGGCGTACCACAAGGTTTCATTCTTGCATTCATCTTCTCTCTGTTTTAAGTAAATGCTTTCAATCACATTCCTTCACTACACGAAATCATTTAATATGGAGAGGACACTTACATAATTTTTGCGGCATAAATATCGCAACTTCGAAGCAGACTACAACGCTTGGGTCGGGCTTCTATCTCCTTGTATAATATCAAATAAACTGCATTTGAACATCCATAAAACCAATTATCTTGTGTTCATAGAAAAGAACAAAAATTGCATAATTCTTCGACCCTGCAATAAAAACTTACCATTCTAGAGGGCGTTTCATTGTGGAACATTCTCGGAGTTTTGTTGTATAAAAATTTCAAGATTAATGCACATAATGAAAGCATACGCTCATCAATTTCAAAATATATAGGTATCTGGTACAAATATAAGAATTATGTGCTCCTAGGCCTTGAAATCGCGCTATGCTACCCTTTGCCGTATTGCATCCTTATACCCTGGTTACGCAGGTAATCTTTGCACACCGTAAGCGTTATATACTACACAAGCTCTGAAATATGGAAATCAATATATTTAAGGGCTCCAACGGCCCGTACACATGTTTACTTATTTTAATAGTAGTGAAGCATTTACTCTTGGTGAAATCTAAGGAATTCAACTTATATTATATGGTAATAAACAATTTCACTGTGATCTTGTTGTTTTGGCTAGTCGACTTGTAAAAACAAAACGTGTAAAACATTCGCGCATTAAATTATGTTTTTTTCTCCCATAACATCGCAGCATGGATCCTATCTGACCCAGCATGTCATCAAGTGTTCTTGCATAAATCGTTTATTTTTTCCGTGGGCCTCGATGTCAAGACAGCCCAAGCGTAAAAAAATGCAAAATTTATTTACTGTTATGCGTACATCTAGCAGGGTTTTCATATGTGGTTATTAATTATTTTCACATTGCTTACCGAACGAAGCCTTTGGCTTTGCATAGCCACCCTTAGCAAAATTGTTTTTTTTTCTTGTAGCCATGCCATTGCAGTGTATGTCAATACTCCACTACATAATTATGTGGCAATTCAACTATTTCTTCCTCTGTATCACCTCAGTGGTAACAGGTGCCCAGGAACACATCAGGCAGATATACTGCGTCTAGGTTCAAGCTCCTGGACATTAGGTGTTCCAAATAAAGTGAAAGTTAAAAAGTGAAATTATCGAAAGTGAAGAAGTTTTCAAGATAGGTCTAGAACCTGCTCATGTATTGTCAGGCGGCTTATGCATTGCTACGAGCACAGATTCCTAGCTTTAGAGAAAGCATTTCTGCACTGTGTGAACACAGCGACCAATCGGTATTGCACTTATAAGTAATTCCGTACATTACATATGTATAGGCAAACCCTGCCGCACCACCAGGCCTGGAGTCAGTGACAACTACGCTGTTTGTTGCTGTACCTTTAGAGTTATTTCGCAGCGTCCGTATTGCTCTACAGTGGCACGGTTGCCATTAGTGCAGCACAATTCGTCGCCCGTGCCTTGTTGCGAGGAACATTTAGTCGACCACAACATGTGAGGCAAAATGCAGGTGTTTTGTGCAGCTTGTACCGTGAAACAACTTTCCAAGACGAAATGTGATTATTCTGCGATGGCGCGTACAAACTGGCCGAGCAGTCACACTGTATTAGCCTACACTATCATCATCAGCAGGAGACCATGCAGTTTCATTCAAGTCAAAGTATTTCAAAAGGCAACACTGGCGTCGAGAAAACTTGTATATTTGAAGGTTCAGATTAATATCCACTATACCTGTTATTCTTCAACATGCTTGGAAATATCTGCAGACAAGCAATTTTTTTTGCATATTGCGTCACTTGTGAGTGGCCAGAAAATTACCCTGTAACCTCGTAGTGAGCCGCATACCTGCGATCATAGACAACACGCAGTCTAGATGAAGTACTGCAAAATGAAAAATGTTGTAATTCAGCAACTAGAGCAGCAAGAATATCTTTAGGTCCAAATATACACGCACACCACTGCATTGGTAGTGGTGAATTAAAAGAACGCAGTGACGCTTACCGTAATTCAATTAAAGTATGTAACGTTAACACAGGTGTTGAAGTATTTTGGATCCTTTCAGTGCATCTAACAGGTGGTGAAAAGGTGCATACTGCGACCCACAACTTCTAGGTGGTTTACCTTCACAAGACCTCTTGTAGAAGTGCTGTGTTCGGTATTTTCCGAATGGCGTCATTTTCAGAATGGCCGTGGTACGGTTTATTGGTACCTTATTTCGCGCGCTGTCTTTGCTGGCCTGAGCAAGTATTGACTCCAACGTTGATTGGGTGCGGAGTAGAAGTGATCATTTCAATATCCGTCCAATGGTTCATGTGAGCCCTACCATTTCAGCACTTTTGGGTTTATGATTGAACACACCAGTCATAAATTGCCATAGGTGGCCAGCGCCAATCGAAAAAAAAAATTCGCCTTCATTCCATCCTGTGAAACTGGATGTATGACGAAGATGTTGCCGACGTCACACAAGCACCACCACCACAAGCGACGGACGTTACACGTGTATGCAGCAGTGCGGAAGTGCAGCATACATCATCATTCTTGAAGGCCATCTTCTTAGAGCGAGTGCGTTATTGCACTAATTGTATTTCTCAAAGTAAAATGCGTCAGAGAATTTTAAAGTACGACTTACGCACAACCTGCATACATGACAGTAATTTGAACATATTGTAAAACACAATTCTGTTGCGCGGTAACTCAAAGCCAAAGCCTTCCAGCTGCCGTTTGTTTTGGGGTGAGCACAGACCGAAAAATGACAACTAACTAGAGGCCAACAGCGTCACTGTAAAATTGATACTCTAACTTTAGCGTATCTGGGAAACATATCTCGCGTACAACGTTGTGCTCGCCAAAATCTATCGCTTTTGCTAATTCGTGTTTCACTAATACTTGTGCGACTTTTTTTTACAAATAAATGGCACTACAAATACGTCGACGAGCCGGCACCCACGAACCACAGTGTTCGGTCCGAATACACTACGATTAAAGGCAATAGAACCCAGTTATTTGATACAAACAGGCTGAGGGACATCTTTCAACATAAATGTGTGCTGGCTCCCTCTGTCTCCGACGACACAAACGTAGGTACACTGCTTGTCACCGAAGGCCTACACATGAAGAATTGAACTGCTTGAAGAATTCCTCCGTCGAATATAGTGAGCGCACTACATTTACAGGCTTCTAAGAGGACTCACAGGACATGAAATGTCGTCATTTGCGCGTTCTGTATTTGAAGAATGAAGGTGGTCTTTGAGGCGGTAACCCTTCAATGCGCATTGGAAGGAGCACGTTTCTTCGGTCGGCTTCCCCATTCTATCTCATTTGCTTTGGTTTTTGTCGGAAGATGCCGTGTTGTGTGGTCAAGAAGAAGAAATATACATTCTTTGACTGTGACTTCTCAGGAGATCTGCAAAGTCCTTGTCGTTGGTGCTTGAGAAGTGGGCGTACTTTTGGTTTCAGAGTGAGAGCACCACTTTTTATACTTGATCGAACCTGCTGTGCTAGCGACCAGAGTTGTGGAGTGGCAACTACAAGGCATATTTGATTCCCCGGAATCATTCACTACTTTTAAACACCCGTAATAGAATGGACTAATGACACTAGTCGGACTGATGGAATGGGAGTAAGATGAGAACCCGAGAATCGTAAATGGAATTTAAATGGAATGGCTACATCGTCCTGGAACACTGAATGTTAATTTTGAGCGAGACAGCCTACACTGGAACGTTTTCCGTCTAGACTAAACCAGACTCGGCCAATACATGGTGTTTTTCCTAACGGTTCTTTCAGCGTCTACCAATGGGTGACTGTCTGTGCAGCGATAATGAACACTCTATTCTGCACATTCTACACTTCTGAAGACATGAAAGCGGTTCACTGTATCCTGCACGAGACAACAGTGATTTAGAATGCGCTCCATGCTTTTGGCGCACTGTCGATAATCCAGAAGGAGCGATAGCAGGAAGTGAGAGAGGTATTCTGCAAGAATAGGCGCCGAATAATTTGCCAGCAGATATCAATAAAAAGGTAGCAATTTCGCTTGAACGGCTAAGCATCAATTGCGATAGCAAACTAGTAGAGAGCTTTACGAAGTAAGGATAGTAGTTTTATCGGCTGTATAAACTTGGACACATTTGCTTACTAACTGAATTAACAAGCATGGTATTAGCGCGCACAAGCAAACATGAATAGATCCCACTCGGTGACCGCAATCAACCGCTGTCAAAACGCTGGCGTGAGCAAATGCGGCTGAAACAGCGAGCGAAGGTTCGTGCAGTTTATCGCTTCAACGGAAACTGAGCGGAGAAAGCCTTGCGCCTACATAGGTAGGAGCCGCGTTCAGATCACGTTCAAGATAAGGTGTGCGCGACCGCCCGCAGCCGCGCAATGTACAAGTACGCAGTTGCCGGCTGAGTAGAAGCCGCACCCTCTCCCTCCCGCGCTGCCTTCCCGCTTTCCTCCTTATGCGTGCGAGACCGAGTCGCCAGTTTCCCTTGCGCCCGGTCGCAAGATACACAGTTGGTGTCGCAGCACAACGTCACTCCCCCCCCTCCCTCCCTCTCATTCCTCCACGGCCTTTCGCCCGGCAAGAAGTCGCGGTTGCTCTCCGCTGTGCGTTAGCTCACCGTGAAAGCGCGCGTCCCTCGCGCGCTTTCACTCGCACATACAGCGTACGGTGCGCGGCGACGATTTTATCGCCCTTGGACGTTACGTGGAACCTCAAGGCGACGGTGAAGACGACGGCAGAAATGCTCTTGGAGTGTCCATGTAATTGCTATCGCGATAAAAAGTCGCCATGGGAAACATCTCAATGAGTTTCGTTCCAGTGCTAATGCTGAAAGTGACAAAATGATATAGCTTAATCAGTGTTGCACATTTTCCTCTACAGGAACGAAAGCTCGTTCCTCGTTCCTTCCCAATATTGAAACGAGTTCCCGTTACAAGTTCACTTAGTTTGAAATCCTCTCACGTGACACCACCGCCTTTGTTGGCGGTGGTGTCACGCTAAAACCCTATCGAACACCTGTCGAAAACTAGCGTCTCGTTTTCTTGTATTATACCAAAATTGGCATCGAAGGGTACTAATTTATGACTAACATGACTGATAGGTGACCAATATCATCACATGCTCGTCAGTTGCGTCACAATTAACGATAATAAAATCACGTGTGGCGCATACCCGCGTTGGATATGCCCCACGGACAAGAAAGAATGAAAAAAGGAAAGAAAAGAAAGAAAGAAAGAAAGAAAGAAAGAAAGAAAGAAGAAAGAAAGAAAGAAGAAATCACGTGTGGGTCATACCGGGACCGCTCCTTTCAGCTCCGCTCCCTGAGTAGAGCAGGTGCGGGGAACGCGGCGCCGGCGCCGGATCACGTGACGCGCTTGACCAATCAGGGTCATTTGGTGTGTCACGGGGGAGGGAAATGAAAGGGGGTGAAATGAAAATGAAATGAACGCCTGGCACGCCGGGCTACCTCGCCTCAGATCAGTTTTAGCCACCGAATGGGAAGGCCGCGCGTGTTGCGTTCCGCAGAGGAGCAGGCTGCGTTTGAGCGACGACGCCGCGAACTCGCTCGGAAAAGGGTTCGTCGTCGACGTGCCGATTTTAGCGTGAGGGTTTCCGAAGCCCAGGCTAAACGTCAGTGAAGAGCCGCGTACCCCGAGTTGCAGGAGCGCGATGTTGAGGCCAAACGTCAGCGAAGAGTCGCTGACCCTGAGTTTAGGGCAAACAAAGCGCAGTGTCTGCGACAGCGTCGTTTTGCCACAAGCTTCGCATACCCCCACTTTATCGACAGGGGAAGGGCTGGTGATTTTTTTGTGATCACTTCGTTGGCAGTGTTGAAGAGCAGTTCCACCGAAGCGCTTGAGGGTACTGCCGTGTTGTACTAGAGGGAAAGTTGGTTCAATCCCTCGAAGTTCATCTGCGACAGCGGGTAGTCAACTGTTACGAGCAAGTACCGCGACAGCTCATCCTGTGCCTCGGGTGGAAGAGTTCGGCGCCCGTGAGGACTGGAAACGTTCCATCCGCCGCCAAGTCCCTCGAGTGGCGCTGCGATCGTGACGTCATGGTTCCTTTGCAGCAGGCTAGCATGCCGACATGGAGGAAAGAAACTACAGGAGGGAGCGTCACGTGACAATCTTGAAGCGTACTAATAAAAAATACAACGGAGAACTCACGAAAAGAATGCCCTACAGTCACGTGACCGGGAAGCGGTAGTTCTTTGCACCTCACGTGGTAGCCTATCCACCCTGCAGGATGTGCTGCATACGTGCGTGCGTTTCTTCAATGCTATGGAACGTTTACAAAAGGAACGCCGTTCCCTCTGCCGTTTCTTCATAAACGTAACGAGTTACCGTTACAGTTCCAGCGACCCTTAAGGTGGCGTTCCTCCGTTCCTCCCAAAGGGAACTAGTTCCAGGAACGCGGTTCCTTGGTACGCCGTTCCGTACAACACTGAGCTTAATACATGGCATATACAACAGTGTAAGATGATTTTCTGCTTTGCGTTATACAATTGAGTTCCCAAGGACGTGCACAATTTTTTGCAAATAGTGGATTCTATTTATAACGCAAGCCTTGCTTGTCCCAGCGTGAAACGCCTGGCACGTGTGCAGCTAAGGTGAAGCTGAATTCGTCTGTCACAAGTCGGCAGTTGCGGACTGTACTATTTGATAACTTGGGGCAGCATGACATTATAAATTAATGCCATTTTTGACTAAATCCTAAATCGATGAAACCCACGCAAAATTGACGAGGTGTAATTTGACCTATAAATCTATCAAATATTAAGACAATTTTCGAAATCATAGTTTTCACGAAGCCTGGATAGTGAGTCTTCGCTGTCTCTTCGCTTTTTCGATGTAAGGATAGAGGCACTTTGGAAGAAGGCACAATTCACGTGGTCAATACGAAGTGACTTGTTTTGGAGATATTTTAATTACAAGGACTGAATGTATTGTACAATCATATCACATAATCGTAATACCTTGCCCGTACAGCTAACATGTGTATTGAGGCTACATGAATTTGTAGCTACATCAGCCAACACAGGTTTATAAAAATAAACTATTTATTAAGGGACCAACATGTGCCCAGAGCTATAGAGGATCACTCTGTTGCCTGCGAAGCGAAAGTAGTCGGAAACATTCTCTGTCGCGTGCCACTGTCCTCGAACGCCGCTCGCGGCCTCCCGCGATGAAGCCACACGCTGTTGTTTTCCATTAGTGGGGCAGCTTCTCGTTGGGAGGTTATGTGCACGCAGTCTGGTAGACAGGTGCACTCCGCTTGTCGTGATGGACGCTGTTGTCGTTCAAAGCGATCTGCATGATACGTGAATGCAGGCTACGTGGCACTATCCCCCTCCTAGTGCGTATCGACCCAATGCGTAAGAAAGCAACATAATATGTAGGTGTTGAAGATAAACTAACTTGTATCGTGGTCGTATTGCTGGTTGCCCCTTCACACTATCTATCATAATAGGGTTTCATGCGCACAACATGTATGCGCTCCGTGAGGTTGCGTTGCCTTGAACGCACGTGTCAGGCAGACTTGACTTCATAAGTAAGGTCACTAGGGCGGCGAAATACTTCATAGGGCCCAAAATATCGAGAAAGAAGTTTTTCAGACACCCACGACGTCGTACTGGGGTCCATATTCACACTTTGTCACCAGGTTCATATCGGGTTTCGCGATTTCTCCGGTTGTAGTGCCTTGCGTCGATCTGTTGTAGAGATCCTACATGCAAGCGCTGTTTTAAAACAGCGCTTGCATGTAGGCTCCCTAATCTGTTGTTGGCGACGTATTCTGTATCTTGCCAACTGACAGGCTTCCTCGGCTCTTTGTAACAAGTAATCTAAATCGGGGGGGGGGGGGGGGGTACTCATCATCATCAGTCGGCAGCATAGCATCCAATGTTGTGGTAACTGCACGGCTGGAATGGTGTGGTGCTAGTTATCTCTTGCACGGTCGTGTTATAGGCAAAAGTGACCTAGGGTAAAATTTCATCCCACATCTTATTCTCAACATCTACATACATAGAGAGCATGTCAGCAAGGGTTCTATTCAGGTGTTCAGTTAGACCATTGCTTTGAGGATGATAGGCGGTAGTTTTCCTATGGCCAGTATGAGTCATTCTCATCAAGCATTGAATAAGCTCCGCTGTGAAGGCTGTTGCACGATCAGTAATGGCGACGGTTGGAGTGCTATGCCGGAGGACTACGGTGTTTACGAAGAACTTGGCAACTTCAGCCGACGTTCCTCGATGTAGGGAGTCTGTTTCAGCGTACCTGGTTGAGTAATCTGTAGCCACCACGATACACTTTTTCACAAGTGAAGATGTAGGGAAGGGTCCAAGAAGGTCCATTACAACTTGTTGAAATGGAGCTTGCGGTGGATCTATAGGCTGTAAAAGGCCTGCCGGTTTCACAGACGGCAATTTTCGCCTTTCACACTCGCGGCAAGTCTTCACATATTGGTGCACTGAAGCTAACAATTTGGGGAATAATAATTCAAACTAATCCTAGCAAACGTTCGACTAACGCCCAAATGTCCATATGTAGGTTTATTGTGACATTCTTGTAGAATTTCTTGACAAATAGTTGCAGGGACTACGAGCAAAAACGTTATCGCGGTTTGGCTTAAAGTTTCTCTTGTAGTGGACATTTCCTCTGAGGCAGAACGATAACAGGCTGCTGGAAAAAATACGTGGTA
Source organism: Dermacentor silvarum (assembly GCF_013339745.2). Lineage (NCBI taxonomy): Eukaryota > Metazoa > Arthropoda > Arachnida > Ixodida > Ixodidae > Dermacentor > Dermacentor silvarum. The sequence goes on from NC_051161.1 coordinate 118,349,995, forward strand.
CTTGGATGTTGAATACTTCGAGGTGCTTAATGAGTGGTAATAATTCTTCGTCAGCGCGTTGACGTTCCGCGATTTGAGTTGCTTCAACAATGCCTAGGTACTGAAAGTCCTCTTCCTCTGATGGTGCTGCGTCTACTGGTGCGCATGACAAACAGTCGGCATCGGTGTGCTTTCTTCCAGATCTGTATACCACCGTAATGTCAAACTCTTACAATCGGAGGCTCCATCCGGCTAGTTTTTCACATGGACCCTTGAGGTTCGCCAGCCAGCAAAGGGAATGGTGTTCGCTGACTGATTTCAATGGTCTGCCATATAGGTATGGACGAAATTTACTTATGGCCCAGATCACCGCGAGACATTCTTTTACGGTTGCTGAATAGTAAGTCTCTGCTTTCGATAAGGTCCGGCTAGCGATAAAGTTCGCCATTTTGCCACTGGACCAGGATGGCGCCGAGACCGACATTACTGGCGTTCGTGTGTATTTCTGTGTCAGCTGTTTCGTCAAAATGAGCAAGGATTGGGGGCGCTTGCAGGCGTTTTACAAACTCATTAAACATGCTCTGTCGCTCGCTTTGCCACACGAAGGGTACGTCATCTCTTGTAAATTTTGTTAGAGGCTCTGCTATTTTTGAAAAATTGTTGACGAATCGTCTACAGTAAGCGCATAGACTCAAAAAGTGTCGTACTGACTGACTGTCTACTGGCGTCGAGAACTTTGCGACAGCCGCTGTCTTTTCGGGATCTGGTCGAACACCTTGAGCGCTGATGACATGTTCAATGAATCGAAGTGCTTGAAATGCAAAGTGACACTTCTCCGGTTTTATTGTTAGGTTTGCCGAACGGATTTCCTGCAACACTAACCGCAGTCGCTCTATGTGCTGCTCTAACGTTGCGCAAAAGATGACGACATCATCTAGGTATACTAGGCAAGACTGCCATTTTAAGCCGGAAAGTACAGTGTGCATCGTGCGCTGAAACGTTGCCGGCACAGAACAGAGACCAAATGGGAGATATTTAAATTCATATTGGCCATTCGGGGTGACAAATGCTGTCCTCTCGCGGTCTCACTCATCCACTTCAATTTGCCAATATCGGTATTTCAGATCGAGGGAGGAGAAAAAATTTGCACACTGTAGCCGATATAACGTGTCATCGATGCGTGGTAGGGGTATACATCTCGCTTAGTCACACTGTTCAATTTGCGGTAGTCTACACAGAACCGCAGTGTGTTGTCTTTTTTCTTAACAAGCAGTACGGGAGATGCCCACGGACTGTTGGAGGGCTGATCGACATCGTCTTCGAGCATTTCGCGTACTTGGTTCTTGATAATCTCTCTTTTCTTCGGCGAGACTCGATACGGATGTTGGCATACCGGTCTGGTTGTCTCCTTTGCTATAATTCTGTGCTTTATAATGGTCGTGCGTCGCACTTTTGAAGAATTAGAGAAACATTCAGCAAAATCCTGTATCAGGCTGTGTAACTGTTGTTTTTGAAGCACTGAAAGCTTCGGATTTATGGCAATTACTTTTGGGACGTCGCGGGTCGTTGGCACAGCCGCGGATGTTAGCTCAAGGCTGCCTAATTCTGTCGTTTCAGAAAACTCATGGAAGAAGGTGATGGTTGTTTCCTTCGCGATGTGCTGAAACTCGTTCCAAAAATTCGTGAGGAGGATATCTGTGCACCCCCTACGGAGGTGAACGAGTCCTCGTGCCACACACACGCTCCTGTTCGAGAAAAATTTCGTGTTACTGTCCGCTATACCTCCGCACTCGATGAATGCGTCATTTTTGACGAGAAATATTACATTGCTGCGTGGCGGTACAGTTACATCATCATCGACGACTCGCAGCTGAAGTGATATATGGTTCTCTTGATTCTTCCCAGGTTATAGCTTGTTCGGTCGAGAATGATACGCTTGACTTTTGTAAGTTGATAATGTCGCCGTTAGCCTTCAGAAAATCTATTCCAAGTATAACATCCCTGTAGCATTTCGAAAGTACTACGAATTCACCAACGTATGCAAATCCTCGTATCCGAACTCTTGCGGCGCACCTGCTGAGGGGCATAATAAGGTGACCACCTGCTGTGCGTATCTGAGATCCATTCCACTCCGTCAAAACCTTTTATAGCTTCTTCGCCAGTTCATAACTTATCACCGAATAATCCGCCCCGGTATCAAATAACGTGTTCAGCTCGTACCCATCAATAAGCAAAGGCAAGTCCGAAGCTATTGCTGCACTTCTTTACCTGCAACCAATCGTGGATGTCACTCTGGTACCACGGTGGAGAATCATCGCATGTCTGATTGCTAGCGGCCCCGCCTCTACAGGTCGCTCGCTTCAGTTTTCCGGCTTCGGGCTAGGCGAACGATGCCTATAACCGTGCTTGAAGACGCGCGCGGGCTCGCCGATCGCTAAGGCATAGGGTATATATAATGGCGACCGAGGTTGGTGATAGTGAGGTGCGCTAAAACTCTGCCGCGTACATACGTACTCTTCGATGTCAGATGGTCTTTCGCCGTTTCGGGGGCAATGTGCATTCAAAGAAAATCCCATAAGACCGGCTTGACGGTACGGGCAAAACCGGTACAGATGACCAGCCTCTCTGCAGTGAAAACACAGGGGCCTACGGTCGGCGTCACGCCACACGTCACTTTTCCTGGGCCTTGTCTCAGCCATACGGGGCGCATTCTGCGCTATCGGCACGTAGTTACTTGGCCTCGCGATGGGCGCACTGTGAACGATGGACGCACTGTGAACGACCGGTGCACTTTGAACGACGGGTGCACTCTGAACGGCGGTTCGCCTGAGCATCTCGGTGTACGTTGGCGTCGGTCGTGCCGGTGGCGGCTGACACTGTGGTTCCCGTATGGCTTGACTCACTTCGCTTGTGACGATATCGGCGATAGGCGGTTACGGTGGAACTTCGTGAGACTGCATCTTGCGTAGCTCTTCCCTCACTACAGACCTGACGAGTTCCCGCAGTGTGTGTAGATTATTGTCAGTGCACGCAGAAAAAAAAAAAAACATCTGCGGACGCGCAGCTTAGGTAGCGGTTGTATTGACGCGCTCGCTGCTGAAGCGTCATTACAATCGTTGTTGCTTCTGATCGAAAGTCAGCAACGGTGCGTGGCGCATTGCGAACGGGACCCGCGAAAAGTTCTCGCTTCACTCCATGCATGACATGGAGCACCTTTTTATCTTCATTCATGTTGGGGTCGGCGCGCTTGAAAAGGCGGGACATGTCCTCTATGTACATGGCTACGCTTTCATTCGTGCGCTGGTTCCGTGCCCGAAGAGCAGTTTCTGCCTTCTCCCTGCCATCGTTGCTACCATACGTTGCCAGCAGCTGCTGCTGAAGCTCTTTCCAAGACAACAGAGAAGCCTCGTGGTTTTCGAACCACGTTCGCGCAGAGTCTTCTAAAGCAAAATACACATGGTGCCGCTTGCGTTCTTTACTCCATTCGTTCGAACTTGCCACTCTCTCGAAATGATCCAACCAGTCCTCGGCGTCTTCGAACAAGTCGCCGTGGAAGGCCTGTGGTGTGATAGGTTGACTCACGATGAGCTGTGCCGGTGAAACTGGGCTGGTCATGGTAGCGGTGTCAGTTGGCTACCTTGCCGCTAAGAGAAGAGGTCCGAATTCTGGCGAATCTCCTCAAAGACGACGGCTGGTCCGTTGGTGCACTGGCGTCAGTTCCACGGGTTCCACTCGCCGAGGATCAGGACTACGCTCTCTTCGGTGTGTGGGGCTCGGAATCATATATACCCAGCACCTCCACTAGAATACGCTAGGCAATAAAATTTCGGTAATGCTATATTGCTTGCGTATTTGTTTATTCATATTACGCGTATAACTGCCTTGGCTACGCATGTTGTATTTATGTTTGTGAAAAAAAGAAGAAACGTTGCTTATGTATGAGAGAGAGAGAGAGAGAATGATTTAATGAAAGGCAGGGAGGTTAACCAGGACTGAGCCCGGTTGGCTACCCTACACTGGGGGAAGGAAAAAGGGGAGAGAGAGATTAAGAGAAGAATAGAAAGTCCACTCTTGATATCGCCGACGTAGCAACAGATCTCTGTTCAATCACTGATTATCAATCAGTCCGGGTCATAGACGGTCACTCAGTCCTGTAGTTTTTAGAAATCGCAGCAGCGCTTTTGTGGCCTTTTGCAGCTGTGATATTCGAGGCCATGGTCCCAAGATCTTGCTCAAAGTGAACGGTCTTCTATCTAGCCTATTGAGAACGTTGCAGAGGTCATGTCTTTCGTTTTGAAATGATGGACAGTAGCATAGTAGGTGTTCTATAGTCTCATCGACACCGCAGGCATTACACTCGGCGCTATCAGCCATTCCAATCAAACACGTGTAAGCATTGGTGAAAGCAACACCCAAGCGTAAGCGGCACAGCATTGTTTCCTCATTTCGCGGAAATCCAGGCAACAGCCGCAGCTGCATAGATGGGTCGAGAGAATGCAACCAATGTTGGGCGAATTCAGTTGTATGCCACTTCTCCAATGTCATAGTTTGCGCTAGCTTGCTTAGGTGTTGGGCTGCGTCAGTCCTCGATAAAGGTACAGAAACAATATTTGCTCCTTCGTGTGCTTTCCTAGCAGCTTCGTCGGCGATGTCGTTGCCGGTGATACCGCAATGACTCGGCAGCCACTGACACACGACGTCGTGTCCTTTTGCGATCGTATGGTGGTGCATTTGTCGTATCTTCGAGACGAGTTGTTCGCAGGACCCGCGACGGAGAGCTGACAAAAGACATTGTAGGGCCGCCTTTGAATCACATAATATTACCCACCGATTAGCCGGTTGGTTGTTAATATAATCAATGGCACCTCGGAGGGCAACAAGCTCCGAAGCGGTCGATGATGTCACGTGAGAAGTCTGGTATGTGATGCTCATTGATCGTGATGGTATAACCACTGCGCCGGTGGAGCTGGTCTGAGTGGAAGAGCCATCCGTATATATGTGGATTCGGTCAGAGTAAAAAGAGTGCAAGCAATCGAGAGCTACTTGCTTCAAGGCCAAAGTGGGCATGTCCGTCTTTTTTCTTATTCCTGGAACGTAAAGGCGCACTTCAGGTTGTTTTAAACACCACAACGCTGACGGTGAACGTGCCGAGGGTGTGAACCCCGATGGTAGGGAGGCACTATGAATGCTGACCACGTTGGAGAATGACGCCTGTGGTCGTCGTTCTGGCAGGGAGGCAAGAGAGCTTGATTGCATCCGTGAAACGTGGCGAATATGGGCCCTAAGCGTGTCGATGGTCATGTAAGTCGTGATCGGATGGTCTTGAGCCGTGATAACTGTTCCTGCTGTTGAGGCGCTCCGCGGAAGGCCGAGGCAAACACGTAATGCCTGTGCTTGCACGCTCTGAAGGGCTCGAAGATTTGATTTGCATGTTTTAGCAAGCACGGGAGAGCTATAGCGTAGGAAGCCGATAAAAAGTGCTCGGTACAACTGTAGCATAGAGCTCACTGATGATCCCCACGCTTTACCGGCGATGAATTTGAAAACGTGAACCATAGATGTGAGCTTCTTCTTCAAGTGGGCAACCTGAGGGCTCCAGGAGAGGTCTCGGTCAACAAAGACACCCAAAAACCGATGATTTCTCTTGTAAGAGTTACGCTGGCCATTGATGCACACTGGATAACCAGACATCGCTTTTCGCGTAAAAGCGACTAACGCACATTTTTCTGTCGAGATGGTTAGGCCTTGTGTGCAAAGATAACCAATTGCCTGTGTTGCTGCCTTCTGTAACCTTGCCCGAACCTGCGGCCGAGTCACCGCTGATGCCCAGATGCAGATGTCGTCGGCGTAGATGGAGACACTCACTGTTTCCGGTAGGGAATCGGCCAGCCCAAGAAGTGTGAGGTTAAAAAGAATAGGGCTTAGAACACCGCCTTGAGGAACGCCACGGCATGTGTAGTGGTCAGTAGTCGGACCATCTTCTGTGCGTACAAACAAGGACCTTTGTGTCAAGTAGCTTTGGATCCATCGAAATACTCGCCCTCCTAGTTCCAATGTCAAAAGTGCGTCTAGGATGGCTTGATGGGAAACGTTGTCGTAGGCGCCTTTCACGTCAAGAAAGAGTGCTACTGATAAGCGTTTCCAAGACTTTTGCTGCTCAACAGATGACACTAGATCGATGACATTGTCAATCGATGAACGGCCTCGTCGAAATCCCGCCATAGAGTCGGGGTAAATATTGTGGCGTTCAAGATACCATTCGAGACGCATGAGGATCATGCGCTCCATGAGTTTTCCGACGCAGCTGGCGAGTGCTATAGGTCGATATGATGACAGTTCTAGCGGTGACTTTCCTGCTTTCAGCAACGGTATCAAGCGGCTGCGTTTCCATTCCTGTGGAACGACGCCATCATGCCATGACCTATTAAAAAGGTTGAGCAGTTCTCGTCGCGCTTCTCGACGTAGGTGGCGCATAGCATTATATGTGATTCCGTCGGGCCCTGGCGAAGACGAACACCGACATAGCGCCATAGCAGCCTCTAACTCTTCCATAGAAAAAGGAGCATCCATACTTGTATCTCGTGGACCAGGAATGTCGCCTAAAACCATGCCAGGGAGTAGAACTGTTCCGCCGGCGACTTTCGCACAAAACTCTTCTGCAACGTCTATCTCACGGCGGTTTTGATGGAGAGCAAGGGCATTAAATGGGTGTCGTTGCTGGGGACATGAGCGAAGACCCCTTAGGGTACGCCACACACGGGACAGTGGCTTTCGGGGGTCCAGTGACTCACAAAAGCATTTCCATCTTTGATCTTCTAGCTTATCCATCCGGCGCTGTATCTTCTTTTGCATTCGCCGAGCTACTCTGAGGTCAAGAATTGACTTCGTGCGCCTGTACCTCCTTTCAGCTCGACGACGTAGTGCACGAAGTCTTTCCAATTCAATGTCATACTCTGTACGCTTTGATGATTGTGTGGAGCTACGCGTACAATCGTGCATTGCGTCTGCAATGATGTCTTCTAGCCTGCGTGCGATTGGTTTCTTGCATGCGTCTTGCACAAGATCTTCAAACACTGACCAGTCAATTTGGCGAGATATATTGGGTAATGTAGCTTCTAGTCCATCGATTCTCACATAGGTCGGAATATGATCACTTCCATGGGTTTCGATATCAGTGAACCACTGCACTCTCGAAGTTAGGCAACGTGACACCAGTGTTAAGTCTAGGCAGCTGCTGTACGTTGTTCCTCGCAGAAATGTCGGGCTTCCGTCATTTAGGAGACGCAGGTTGTGGCCTGATGCAAAGGATATGAGTGACCTGCCTCTTGAATTTATCCTGGAGCTTCCCCATATCTGGTGGTGAGCGTTGAAGTCTCCTGTTATTATCCAAGGACCGTGAGTCGCAGCCATAAGATCTTTTAGTCTTTTGCTATCGAATTGACTTGTTGGGGAAAGGTAGACGCCAATAAGTGTAAAAGACAGCCTCTTCTTTTCACAGTAACACAGACATATTGGTTATCGTCGTGTGGAGGTACGGGCTGGGCGAAATACGTAAGGTCCTTGCGAATGTAAACCAGAACCTTACTACTTCGGGCACAAGTGGTTGAAACGAAAGGTTCATATCCTGATAGTCTCAAGGTAGTTGATAATTCGGTTCACAGATGACCAGTACAGGAAAGCGGTTTTCAAACACGAACTGCCGGAAATCCGAAATACGTGACCTCAGGCCTCTCGCATTCCACTGGAATATGGAGGCGCTTCTGACATCATCCCGGAACGATCGCTGCTGTTGTCGACGAGCCATGGTTCCGCTATATAAGTTTTCAAGCACTGGACTTCTGAAGGCTTGCGAGAACCGGATTGATGGCATCCAGCACTTGCAATGCACTTCTAGCTGTTGGTGTCTGCAGCTTGTCCAGAAGAACACGAAGAGCACTCACCAGAGAGCTGAGCATAACAACAATTTGTTGATCCTGGTCTGTCAATTTATCAGGAACAGACGAGGTGTCCCTTGCTGTAGATGTCTGTTCCCGCTCCGTAGGTGCATATAGCCTCGGGAGTTAAGGCCAAGCGTCAGCTGCCGTGTTGTTCGAAGCTCCTTTGTCCTTAGAGCTGACTGCGTTTGGCCTGGGCGGGAGAGGGGGTGGTGATGTACGTGGCTCGCGCGGTACAGAGGCTTTGGAGGTTCTTGAACGGCGTCGGCGACGTGATCTTCGTCGCTTAATAGATGCTGCCGCTTCTCGGTGAGACGAGTTGTCTCTAACCATTTTCTTTAAAATTGCCATTTCCTTTCGAATTAAGGGGCACTCCTTTGAGGATGCATCATGAGGGCCGCTGCAGTTTGTGCACTTCAGCACACTGGCCTCGCACGTGTCAGTGGTGTGCGGCCCCGTGCATCGAGAACACACGGAAGTGTTTTTGCACACACTACTCACATGGCCTAACTTCATGCACTTCCAGCACTGTAGTGGTTTTGGTACAAAAGGCCGAACTGCGTGTCGGAAGTGGCCCACTTTTACGTGTGTTGGTAGGGATTCGCCCTTAAAGATGATCTTCACACACCGTGACGTGCCGAGACGAAAAACGTTTGCGATGACGGTGTTTTCTGTAGCCGGCTTGATTAAGATCGACAAATCGGTGTCGGCAATGGTTTCGTCGACATCATAAATTACGCCAGCACTGCTTTCTTTTCCCAACGGAATATGAGGGTGGACTTTAATCCCGTCAAGTTCCGTGACCTTGCGCAAATAATCTAACGCAGCCGCATGTTCTACGTCGATCGCTACGACGTTCTTACGGGTGTTTACTCTGATGTCCTTGATTTCATTCGGGACCAGTGCCTCTAGATGTGTAGACACTGCTTGCCTGTTGAGGCATCTCAGGTTATCCGTGGCGAGAACTGGCGTGAAAAGGATGGTGAGTACCTCGGTAATCCGTGATGACCTCATGGTGGACGCACTCGAATTCGATGATGTGCTGACAAACCTTCTCTTTGCTTTACGGCTCCGCACCAGCTCGAAGGTGTCGTCACCAGATTCTTCACTGCTGACATAGTACTGCATGGTGTCGTCGCTGTCAGTGTCGCTCTCGGTGCCGTTGCGCTTCCTGGAGGCAGCCGCCGCGGGCACTACCGAGTCCGGCGGACGCGCGTGAGAGTCCATCTCCACCGCAACTAAGCAGGAAACAGCAGTTCACCGGCAAAGTCCAAGAAAATTCACAAAAGAAGTAGAGCTCGAAGACTCGGCGTTCTTCTTGCTTATGTATGGGTTCTATAATGGCCAGGCATGTGCTCTGCCGTCCGAGTGTTTGCGCAATGCTACTTTTCAGGACTAGTGATCCTATTCGTAGCCTATATATCATCATCGTCAGCCTATATTTCTGTCCACTGCAGGACGAAGGCCTCTCCGTGCGATCTCCAATTACCCCTGTCTTGCGCTAGCTGATTCCAACTTGCGCCTGCAAATTTCCTAACTTCATTACCCCACCTAATTTCCTGCAGTCCTCGACTGCGCTTCCCCTCTCTCGGTATCCATTCTGTAACTATAATGGTCCACCGGTTATCCATCCTAAGTATTACATGGCCTGCCCAGCTCCTCTTTTCCTCTTAATGTCAACTAGAATATCGGCTATCCCCGTTTGCTCTCTTATCCACACCGCTCTCTTCCTGTCTCTTAACGCTAGGCCTAACATTTTTCGTTCCATCGCTCTTTGTTCGGTCCTCAACTTTTTCTCGAGATTCTTTGTTAACCTCCAAGTTTCTGCCCCATGTGTTATCACCGGTAGAATGCAATGATTGTACGCTTTTCTTTTCAACGACAGTGGTAAGCGCCGAGTCAGGATTTGACAATGCGTGCCGAATGCACTTCAACCCAATGTTCACTACACGCCTCCAATAAGTGGGCTTCATTTCTTCAAAATATGAAATATCTGCTGTTTTTGCTCCTGCCGAGATACAAGTGCATGTAGGTGTTATTCAGGAACAGCCTAAAAATGAAATGGACAAACTCAGACATGACACATGCTTTTCTGGAAAGAAAATTCACTGTTCTATTGGCATTTAAATGGCTGTACATGTTCGGTAAATGTTATATACACGAACATATCTAGAATAAGGCGTGATTACACAATGAAATTTGACAGTTGTACCTGTAAGAGGTCTGATTAGATTTTTGATAGAGATAAGATATTAAGACTGCAATGCTATGTAGGCTATCTCCGGAGGGACATCCAATAGTTGCAGCATTTGATAATCCAACGATTTAATGCCGCACGGCGCACCAACGGTTGGGCGCGGCTGATTATAATAATTTATGCGGGCCTGCCCCTCGCCCGCAGCTTCAGTATAGCAAGCTGATTGTGTTTTCAAGTACGGATACAGCGGTACTCCCCAAAACAAAAAACTGGGCATGACGCAAATATTGTTAGGGCGAGAATTGTCCAGCGCTAGTCCTTCTCCGAAACGGTAGCGTATATGGTGAATCCCATGGGTCGTCCGCTACAGTGCCTCCCACGGAGGCACAAAAGACAATCCTCGCTAACCAAGCTGGGGATACGTCGTAAAGAATGCATTACCTGCGTGGTCATTTTATAAGGAACGAAAATGGAACTTCAGCTGTAGTTTCCTTGGATTTTCAACAATGCACCCGAAGGAGCTCGCTTTCAAAAGTGGGCGGAGCAAATGGCATACATTGCCCCCCCCCCCCCATTTGACAGGGGGAGGGGCAGGTGCCCCCCTCCCCCCGATAAATACGCCAACGTCTGCAGCGTGGCGCAGATAATGCGGCTGCCGCGGAGTACCGCGGCGAGCAGGCTCGCTTAGCGCGCCACGGCTCACTGAGGAGAAAAGTGTGCTCTGATTGGTGTGGGGGAGTGACGTGACTCAAGGCCCGAGCGCCACCATCTGACAACCAGCTCGTCTGCTTCCCAAGTTGCACACCCTCGAGGTGTGTCGCCAGTATGGTCGAAGCTCGTTGCGTTCGGACTGCTTTGAACATGAGTCCTGAGTGCGGCATTCATCGCTTAGCCGTTGTACACGCTGTCGACGTACTCGTACGCGATGATGATGAAGTCTGTTCGAACGTCGGAAATTGTGTGATTATCGTAGAGATAGGCGCTAAAGGAAATGTGCTGCTCATCACACTCGGTGCGAGAATCCACGCGTAGTTATATCTAGTACACTGTAGCACAGCCAAGGGACGTGACACCGCAAACTGAAACGTAAACTGAGGGATAGCCTCAGAGTTGAGAGCGCCGTAGGCGCCAAAATCGCAAGTAGTGGCGTCTATGTGAACATCCGAATGCAAATTTGAACTGTGCGCCACTGAGACGTTCAGTAAGTGGAGTGTTGCGGGCCCCAACCCACCACCCTTCGCAATGCAAGGCAGTGAAGAAGGACCGGGAGCACCTCCGTACACCTGGCGCGAGCTGGGGCCGCTTAAACTGCAGGGATAGTATTCACAAAATGGAAGTATTTTCGAAGGGGCTTCTCCTATGGGGCTCACTCAGATGACGATGTTCGCATCTTATGTGTGTATTGTACTATGGACATACGCCCGGATATTGGGCACTTGCTGCAGCAGTCGCAAGGGCTCGACCAACTCAACAATCAATACTAGACAGTGTAGGTCTTTAACGACGGGTGATCACAGGCGACACACTAATGGCGCTGTGGAACTTTGTCATAAAATCTAGCTTACGGGGTATATTTTAGTTTTGATGCGGCCTTTTCTTCCTTCCCTTCGCCCCACAAAAGCCTGGGGACAGCTTGTTCGAATAAAGATGCATTCACCCATTGTTCATGTGCTTTGTATTTGCAAACTATCGCTAAGCAAGGACAGTGTTGTTCAGAAATAGCAATGAAAGTTTTAGTTGGGCGAGTAGACCCAAGAAGACAGCAGTGTAAGACAGATAAGGAGACCGAAAACGCAAGAATGACGCCACTTGAGCGGAGTTAACGGTTTAATTTTATTGCTGAAGAACCGACATATGTAGGTACATAATATCACCATTCGCTCTGCTTGTATCCTTCTTATCTCTTATGTAGTTGTGTCCCTATTTTTTTAGCTCCTGCATTAGTATATCCAACCAACGAACCCCCATCAACTCTTGCTCAGCCATTCCCACAGCGCGTGAGATCAATACGTTTTATCGAGACGTATTGTTGCCGCGTTCCAGGCACTTCGCAATATGTAGGGTGTTATCTTTCCTTGTTTTGTGTTTTTTAGTAAAAAGGGAATGCAAGACTGATAATGAGCTCGAACCTCTTATTTTCCAGTACGGCCGCACAACCGTCTAAACATTAGGCCTCAATCGCTTCACCATTCTTTGTTTAACCACCATGCTCTCGTGCCAGAGGCAACTGCCTCTCAGCGGGTGCGTCACGTGACAGTTCCTCGCATTGCACATGCCAAGTGGCACTTTGAGACAACACCGGCTTTGAAATCGGTCCACATTCCGCGGGTCCTTTCCTCGTAGCGGCTAATGGTACCTAGAAAGTGTACGACTTTGGACCACCTTGGCAATTGTCCCAGGTCGAACAGGTTTGTAAGTGAAGCACTCTTTGTGAACTCACTCACACTTAGCTTAATGTGATGGCTTCGTGCTGTTGCTGTCTTGCCGAGAAAAATTAGAATCATTAGAAAAACTGAAACATGTGCCTGATAGTTGGCACGTAATTCTTATAATTATTTGAATGCAAAGTTCGCTTTAGAGCTGGTTAACTTCGATCGCAGCAATTATATATGCAAAGAAGTGGCGTGAGACCTCCTTAGCCTGGACTTCCCGTTACCATCATCAGGGTATCGGGTACATCTGGAGATCTTGCCGTCCTAGCGTAATCTGTCCCAAATACGTAGCTGCTTGGGTGCTTCAAGATGCGACGCGTCTATAGCGAAAAAAAAATCCCCCTGGAAACAGCGTATACAGGTTTCCCTGTACCAGCAAAAGCGCTTCAGTTATGAAAAAGCGCTTATTCAGGCAACAAATAAACCGTAGCAAAGTAGAGTTAAAAGATCAACAAATGTCCCAAGGCCTTGTGATGTTCTATGGAAAGAACCAAATGTTCCGGGCTTGGATATTTCCTTTGGCAGGCCTTCCACATTCGTATTCCATTTACCCTGGCAGAGGGTATGCGGTAGAAACGTGCATTTTGTTCAGATCTCACCCAACACGAAGCCATATTTGTTCGTTAAAAAAAAAAAGTCAGACCAACGCAGACAGGACTATAAAAACGTTGCCGCTGTACATGGCGGCGTCACAAATAACGCCTCTACCATATGTGCCTATTAAAAACTTTTTCTTGTTTTTTTTTAAAGTCAGAACCAGTCACATGTCTCATTCTGTTTACTTTGGTCTGCTTTTTGGGCGGATCACGATTACGTCACGCGCTAAGCATGAAGTTGGAAAGTATTTCTCTTGTCAGGCAAACAGCGTTTATTGAAGTTCGGCATAACGTGTAAAGTTATCTCATTCGTGTAGACCCGGAAGGAATTACATCTGTGAGCCTTATGGTGTGACATCTCACTGCGGCAAGTGTATACGACACCGTCGTATTACACGACAAATAAATTGATATTTTCTATTAAAAAAGCTGTCATTATAAGTAGACGAACGTAGCTTCCCAGTCTCCTAAATAACAAATCAACGGACAAAACAGCGAAAACCGGCAAAGAAGGTGATATTGCCTGCTATGCTACCAAGGTGTGGTTTCTCGATTCTCCATGGTTTCCACTAATTGCTTATCAGTAAACATCGAATGTTCTCACAATCTCGATGTTCCAACGCGACTAATAAATTTATTGCGGCATAATTACTTGCCAGTTCTAAACTGTGCTGCCTCTGTCTATCGCCCATTCATTTACGCCATCCTCGATCGTCATGCCGATGGGGTCATTGTCCTGGTGTCTCGTGATCGTGGGGCAATCTCGTGCCTCACCAATTAATGCAGAAAACAATATCAAGGCCTACAGCTTAAAAGAAACCCCTACGATAAAATCAGGAGGATAATTTATGATACGGTAGAAGCTTGTTATGCCTCGATTTTTTTCTCACTTTTTTATTTCTCGCTTTATGCATGTCTCAACTTCCTTCTATGCGGTGAGTCCCCCAGTGATATTAAGCCCACCTCCAAAGCCAAAATAGCAGTTGCTTGTAGCGGCTCGGGGTCATACTGAATCAGTTCAAATCACGACAAATTGTTGAAGTCTGCTTACTTAGTTGTCTTTCAGCAGAGAACTAGCAGTGTCCTCTCCAATAAATTGCACGCCATAATGTAGAACCAGAGCATTTTTTGATGCTAGGATATTACGCAAGCAGTGTCATTCATTTGACAAGAGGCGCATGCTCGGAACGAAATAAAGAATAGCGTCCTGAATCTGCTCTTATTTGATGTCACCGTAAGCAGATGCATTTAAGTTTGTTTGGTGTGCGTCGTTATACCTATCGTACATGCGCATTAACTGCATGTCACTGAAGCAGCGCCGGTAATGAACTTGGGTACAGGCCTCAATCTATGTTGGGATAAAAACATATTGGAACTTTAAAACATATGAGAAATTATTTGGCAGGAATACTTGTCCACGTCATTTTGTCAAGGAAAAGCTGGTGCTGTGCTTTGTATAAAACAGCGCCAGATTTTCACGAACTGGTACATTTTTGCAGATAGCAGAGATGAGTGGCCTTTCGGCGTGCGCACTTGTCCTCCTCTGCTGCTCCACAGTCTTTGGAAATCTTGGAGATCCGGGAGGTGCGCAAAAGCTGCACTACGCTGTTGCAGACAGCTTCAAGGTAAATTGCGACTATGCAAGACTGCAGAGCATTGCTATATTGACATAAATTTCTAAATAGTACCTATGCTAGAGACGAGGCCCCTGAATACCATTCTTAGGAGGTTAAGTTGCATAGAGTCTACAGTCCTTGCTACTCGGTATTGCTCTTAGAATCATATTGCACTCGAGTGTGGCTCCAAATTTTTTGGGTTTGACCAACGTCGGCATAAAAGGACCCTTTGAGATGTCCCGATAGCTTTTCTTATTCTTGGCGGAGCATAAACGAAAACAAAACGCGCTTTTTCACCGTTAAAATTATCAACAGAAGAAGGATGCGAGTATACGTCGGCATGGTTGACAACATGTCCATATGTGCGTTTTCCTTTGCCACCAAACACATAATTGGCTGTGTGCCAAAAATTGCACGTCAGTGCAAGGATCGTTTAACATTCACTAAATAACGTTTTTCACGGCTTCTTTAGCGTCTGAAATTCCTGAACTGGGATTTCGATGAGTCATGTACAAAAGGCGATGCGTTGGACCCGCAGCTCAGATATTGATGATCTCCGACTATGCTCGCCGCTTTCTCTGTCCCTCGAGCGTTGTTTGCTTTTGTAGGCACCGGTTCGCCCAATAAAAAGTTCCGTGATCCACAGTTTTACTTCTGTTTTCTTCACCATTACTACAAGTGACAATGCGTTTTGAATGCTTTGTTTTTGGGTTAGCAGGATTCTTTAACGTGGTGTGTTTTTCTATGTCTGCCTTATGGTCCCCGCTCAACATATGAAAAAGCAATGTAAACCTATTAAGCTGTATTTTCGGCTAGACAGTCATGAGCACAGTTCAATGACGGACTGTGTCCTAGCATATGAGTGAAAGATAAACCTAAAGGTCTTTTCTTGTGCGCGCTCACATTTTAGCATGTTTTGTGGAGTGTACGGCTCCCAGAAATGGCTTGCATAGGTCAGTACAGGAAGTGCAGTCATTTTGTAGGCCACTACCAAGGCTTTTGCATGGCCTTATTGCAAATATTGTGTGCAAGATTAATCCCTAGGTATATAACTTCTTCACCTTCAGCTAATTCTGCGCCATTGGTGCTGTATGAAGAAATAATGTACCTTTTTTACGCACCATACGCATAAAAAGTGCCTTTGCTGCGTCCATTTCCGTTTGCCACTCGTCGCACCAGAGATTCATTTTTGTAAATGTTTACCTAGTTATTGTGGGTGATTATAGGGCCGCATATTTTAGGAGACCCAATGGTGGCATCCGCATAATGTTTGTTGCTACTTGCGGTGAGAAATATGCGCGAATCGCTAATATATATGAAAAAAAACGAATTGACATATAATGAATCCTTGTGGCCCATGCAATCGATGTGATTTATTGGCACTGCAAACAGAATTTGATATAACTTTGTAAGCAGGTTATTTATGATGTTATATCGCATGCTTTCCGGAAATTGGTAAAGATATCTATTTCACCTTTTCCGTCAATATATTGATCGATTTCATGTGCAAGTTCAGTGAATATTGTGTCTAGCTGCATCGCCGAATACTGTGCTGATTTTAACAGCGAAGCTGTCTAAGCCAGCCGTAATTTGTGGTGCGTGCCAAGGAAACTGCCGCGCCGTAACCATGGCAACCCGGAGGAGGAGGAAAAGACCGCGCGCATGCACACGCGGTCTCCTCCTTGCCAGCTTCCTGCCTTCCCGACCCCCGCTTCTCTTCTCTCCGCGGCGCGCTGAGCCAGGAAAAAAAAAAGCGAAAGCTTGCACTAGGCCGCTCAAAGCTCAAGACCACGGTGTAAGAATAAGGAGAGGTGCTGACACTCTCCCCCAACGCGCGCGAGAGCGCCGCTCGCTCGCGTCCAGATTATGTTCGGCTTGGTTGCAGCTGGTTCGGCGCCGTCGTAGAGGGCGCTGCGGTATGCGGTCCCAGCCTCGGCGGCAAGGCGCGTGCTGCCGCTGCTTCGTCTTCCTGCTTGCATGTGCGGTTGCGCTGTTTTGAAGGCACGATTTTTGTTCGCGTTCGTTTCATGAGCTTGTGCTTGGGTATTGTCGCCACGGGCCCTCGACGAAGGTGGCAGCGGCCTTCTGAGGGGCCTTTGAAATGGCTAGAAAGTGCTTCGTTCCGAACTGCCATTCTGGATACCTGACTTGTGCGGAGCGTGTACCTTTATTCAAAGCGCCGTCCGACAGCGGTCGTCTAGAGGAGTGGCGCCGTGCAAATCTGAGGGCAGACCGAACTCTAACGCCTACCGACCATGTCTGCACCAGCCATTTTTCAGAGGATACGATATCGATGGCATATTGTCACGACGTCGAAAGCTCGAGGGACAAACGAAACGCACTTGTCGGCAGAGGCAGTAACAAGAACGGACGGTTTTAAAATAGCACGCGCTAGTCACTGCTTCTTCTTCTTCTTGCTATGTTTTTCATAAGTGCCGATGTGTCTTATGCAGTCGTCATCGCCGCGCTAGACACGTGGCAATATTACGCGGAGCGCTTGATAAAAGGATTCCCACCGTATTTCCAAGCTGTCCAAAGAACCTCACACGATCAAATAAACCTTGAAAGCCGCTGCGGAAGAGAGAACCTCCTGTGTGCCGCAGTAGTTTCTGCAAATTTTGCTGCATGTAAAAGATATATACTGGATGGTTTACTATCATGCACCAAGATTGGAAAATATGTAAATGTCACGTAGCTGGACAGAACCAAGGTAATCTTGTCTGCCGTCACTTGGAGATACTCAGAGTATTTTTTATTCCGCCTAATTACATAATTATTTTCATAACTGATTAATCAACTTTTTTAATGCTATAATTGGATAAAGAGTATGAACAAGAGAATTGTACAGCAGCGTGGAAAACTCCCAATATAACTTTCTGTTGCTCAATACGTGATACATAAAAGTGTTTTCCGAGCGTGAACGAAACCCGCGAATACAGCAATATTGCCGCGCGACTGATCGCTCGAGGCACTTTGCGTGTATTCGTGAGCTTCTTTCATGCTCGGAAAAACACTTCTACGTAGCGCGTATTGAGCAATACAGAGCTGTATCGGGAGTCTTTGATGTTGCTCTACAATTTTCTCATTTACACTTTTAATCTAATTATAATAATTGAGAAGTTGATCAATAAATACGACTAATTATCTAATTAGGCGAAATGTAAAAAATAACTGAGTATCTCCAAGGGACGCCAACAACATTACTATGGTTCTGTCCAGCTACGTGACATTTGCATATTTCGAAATATTTGTGCACTCTGTAAAATACTGCTGTTTTCTGTGCAGATGTGTGCCTGATTTTCAAATTTGTTCCATCCTGGCTACTGAATTTTTTTTACAATGCGCGTGCGGTGTATATTACACGCTTGCATGTTTTTATACATTTTTCCATTGTGGGAGTGTATGAGACCGCAAGCTTCTGGGATGGTTATCACCTATTAAAATTATCGAGCTGCTTCATGCACAAGTTTTTTTCGTATTGTGTCTATGAAAAAAAAAAGGTCTACGGGATTATTGTGTGGTGGGTGTAAGTGTATTTGTGGACAGGCTGTAGCATGCATTGTCAAACACGCTTACATTGGCACATTCTCATATGCAATAAGAAAAAAGAAAGTTACCTCTTCTTTTTTAGATCCTGCAAGAGTCACTCAGTGCTCAATGGACGAAAGCCCAATTAATAATATACACTGTCTATGTTAAGTGGAATTGGAATAAAAAAGGCATTTGCTCAGGTTTTCATCAGTAAACTGGGGTAGTGATGCTCTAATTCAAGATAGACGCCTGCCTTCGTCCCGCCTAATGAATTCCCATTTGAGAGAGTTTTTACATAGCTGATGTGCATTCTCATCTTAAGTTCTAGGTATGAACAGCCACTTTGCTCTAGTGCATTGCATATCGGAAGCTTGCGCCGTTTCATTTCTTAATTTATATCGCGGCCACATTGAATTCGCGCAACGATGACTGAACGGTTTTCTGATTGTGAATGGAAGCAGCGATAAGCATGAAATACATTTTCTGATGCAGTGACTATTTTCTTCTGATCGAGGGGTAGCACGTGGGCTAACACTTTCATTTTTTATGCTTGGATGAACGGCTAGACCGGACGAAACAAATTGCGCGCGCGAGGGTAATTTCAGTGGGCTTTGAGTGCTGCCCGATTGATCCGTGTTCACGTCATCCATGCCCTGCACAAGGAACCTTCATGTTAGCGAAGCCTGGTATACTTATCACTTTAATGTGAAATAACGATTTTTTTCGCGCTTTGAGATTTACTCACTCCTCTATGAAAGAAAATTTAGCGGAGGCAGAGGAATGCCAAGCCGCCGGCGCCGCTAAGCTGGGACCGCTGGCCGCGGCGCCCTCTATCTGCTCGCAGCAGAGCTACTCGGTGCGCCCGCGCGCGGCCGAACATAATATGGACGCTCGCTAGTACGCAGTGTCAACACCTAAATATTCTTCCACCGTGCTCAAGACACAGCGAAGATGGCCGATTGATAGCAAGCGGCTAGCCTCCAACGAGTTCAGCACCGGCAAGCAGCAGCGTTCTTGGCACTGTGCCGACCTTGGTTAGCCTGTCTGCGTTTGTGGCATGCCAGGAACGCTGTCGCTCGTAGGCGCAGACGCGTCGAGCGCTAGTCACGCGAAATTTCACCAACACGTTCGGCGTCCGCAAGCGACAGCGTTCTTGGCACTGTACCAAACTTGGTTAGCCTACCTGCGTTTGTGGCATGCCATGAGCGATGTCGCTCGTAGGCGCCGACGCGTCCAGTGCTAGTGACGCGAAATGTCGCGAAAGGGAAAGTACCTCCGAAAATGATCGCTCGAGAACACCTTCCTACATGCGTAGTTAAGTTAAACCAAGTTAAGACCTAGCAGCAACCAAGTCAATACCTAGCAGTAGCAGCCAGTAAGTTTCGCTGTGTCTAAGGTTTGCGCGACCGAGTGCCTGCCCGTTTTTAGGGGCGAAGCTCCTTAGGGTGTAGATTTGTCCGTCCGCCGTCGTCCGTGCTCACATCGACTGCCACGCCATCTGTTTGTCATGGACTGAAACGTTGCATGCAGCGGCTCAAGCTCTATAACAAGATGGCGCTGCTGTGTATGGCGCGTTCCAGACCACACAATCTTTCTGCCATGGACGAACGCAAGGCGCGGCATACTGCGGCTCAGCGTCTACGCACACAGCAAGCTACTCCGGCGGAGAGGGCGCGGGAAGCATCGGCAAAGCAGCAAAAACACCAAGCGGACCGGGAGGCGTGTTTGTATTTGAGCCCAAGCCCAGCGCTCTACCGCTGGCGCCACCATGCGCCGCTCGCACGTACCATGTTTCTAGCCGCCACCGTTGGAACGGAGAACACGCTGGGCTGGAGGCGACTAGGCATGACTGTGGCTGCTGCTAAGGGATCAATGGTATTCCTAAATAAACGCATCACTATTTTGATGACCCAAATATAATCTGACTATCAGGTAGGAAAAAAATTTAATGATGGGGTTTTTCGTGCCAAAATCACGATCTGATTATGAAGCACGCCGTTATGGAGACTTTTGGACCACCTGGGGTTCTTTAACGTGCACCTAAACCTAAGCACACGGGTGTTTTCGCATTTCGCCCCCATCGAAATGCGGCCGCCGTGGCTCAGCAGCCCAACACAATAGCCACAGAGCAACCACAGCGGGTTATCAGGAAGGGAGCTGTCTACCTGACTGAAGCAGTTTTTCTTTTATTGTGGGTGTTGCTACGCTTCGCTCCGCAACACCCCAACGACCGCCGCTTCGCGTCGGCGCCCGGCACCATGGCTTCCGCCGCGGCACCGGGGTTCAACCGACCGCGCCGCCAAACAGAGATGAAAAAAAGAGAAGCGTGATACCAAGAAAAAAAATTTCTAGCCTAGGTGGGATTCGAACGCGCGTACGCCCGGTCCTAAAGCGAGCGTCGTAACCACTAGGCTTTTTTTTTGCTTTAATGCATGGAAAATAAAATGGAAGGTATATTACAGTGCGGACATAGCTACACACTTAAAACTCGGGCAAACACACACATGCGTCCAACAAGTGCATCCAGTCAGGCGGAGGTTCCTGCACAGCGTACACACTTCTTATATAAGCTGCACTTTCTTGAAAGAATGATCTTGAAGATCGCGGGCTTTCGGCATGGCGATCACACATTCTAGCTCTCCGTAGGCTATACAAACCCAGTACTATGAACATGTCATAGGGAGGACCGCCACTAATCTTAAACGGTAGGAATGTAATTGCGTATGGAGTGATGTCAATGTCCTTTGTAAGCGTCCGTTGGAGAATGTCCCAGAAAAATATAGCATCCGTGCAGTCTATAAAACAGTGATCTATAGTTTCAGAACGTGGACACAGTCAACAGTTCGTGGACCATGGCACGAAGCAGCCCCTCGCGTTCAACCAGGTTTTAACAGTCGTAACCACTAGGCCATACAGCCACTTTTTTCTTTATTACATGGAAGCAGAACCTTCAGCAACACAAGAAACAAGGTGCTACAAGTACATATTCAAAAGTCAGGCAAGCATGTGCACGCATCCAATAAAGGCATCTAGTCCGGCGCTGTTTCTTGAGCAGCGTACACACTACGAACGTAGGCAGCAGATTCCCGAAAAAACGACCGAGTGCTTCGCGGTGGTTCAGCGCGCCTGTCACAAATTCTACTGCGCCAAATACAATGTAGACCAAGTACTATGAACATGTCATATGGTGGGTCACACGGATCTTTAAAAGGTAAGAAACGAATTGTGTATGGTGTGATGTCTAAATCTTTTTTTGAGTGCTCCTTGGAGAATGTCCCAGAAGAACACGGCATCCCTACAATCGAGAAAACAGTGATCAATCTTTTCAGCATGTGGACACAAACGGCAGTTTGTGGACCACGGCACGAAACAGCCCCTTTCTTCTAACCAGGTTTTGACAGGAAGGGTTGCCGAATGTAACTTAAAAGAAAAAAGTTTTGATCCCTGGAGGAATGATAATTCGACGGACACGCTTAAGTACATCTAAGTAGCAACATTCCAAATAAGGCGCACAATAATAGAGAACAGGAAACAATGTGTCTATCAGTGGAGCAGAAATTTCTTTACGGGATGCAGTGAAAATATAATCCAAGCTAAAGCGAGCTTTAAGAAAGTGAAAGCCTTCAACACCACCTTTCATGAAGCCCCAAAGAGCAGGTGGTGCATCTTTGACAGATCACAACACGACTATTTCTGGAAGGTAATTCATTTATCGAAGTAGTAACATCACTCTTAGAAAAGGACTGTTTACATCACAAAAGAAGAATAACCGGGAGACAAGTTGCCTAACAAAAAGGTGAACTAGGCCAAGACCACCACTCTCAAGAGTAAGAAAAAGTTCTTCACGCCGCATGGCCTCAACACGTGAGCTCCATGCATAGGTAACAAACACACGATCGAAAGCGTGCAACCTAAGCCGCGAGCAGTGTAATACCTGCAGGACATACATAAGTCGAGCTGCTAGAAACAGATTGCAAGCTTCAGCTCGGCTAAATATGGACAACTGCCACCCGAGCCAGTTGTTAACCTTACGTTGTACTTCTGCAACTTCCGCTGACTAGTGTGGATTACTGTTGCGATATTGAGAGAGGGGTACGCCTAAGTACTTAAAGTCTTGCCTCCACTGAATACCTGCGAAGTGAGTTGGCATTGTACACCATAGACCGAACCAAAATCAGGAACTCTTCTCAATTTTCACATTTCCACCAGAAGCTGAGCAAAACTGCTGCGTTATGGCAAGGGCAGTCTCCACACGTTTCTTGTCAGCGCAGAACAAGGTTATGTCATCTGCATAGGAAAGTACCCGCACCTCATTGGATGACAATTTGAACCCGTGAAAGGTATGATCCTTCAAAATTCGTGCACAAAGCGGTTCCATGTACAAAGGAAATAATAGAGAAGACAAGGGACAACCTTGTCTTGCCGATGCCCTGAGGTAGATAGAATCAGATAGACAACCATTAACTATTAACCTTGTTGTACCATTAGCATAACACAAGGAGATGCCTTTAAAAAGAAGAGATCCAATGTTTATGTGCTCTAAAACACTAAACAAGAAGCAGTGATTAACTTTATCAAATGCTTTTGCCAAATCAACCTGAACTGTTGCAACCTGACCCGCACTTTCTGTCACACACTCTAGCACAGACCGTGCAACGTGGATATTTGTCTGGATTGATCTTCCCCTAATGCCACATGATTGATGGTCTCCCACCAATGATCGAATTACTTCTTCAAGGCGACTAGCTAATATCTTAGAAAATGTTTTATAATACACGTTGCAAAGTGATATGGGGTGATATCCCTCAACTTTCTGCAATTTTGTTGCATCACTGCTTTTTGGGATAAGTATTGTGTGCCCTTGATAGAGCCTGGCAGGTACGTATCCAATCATGTAAGCTTCTTAATACAATTAAGCTGAAAGGGAACCAATATAGAGCAAAAGCACTGATAAAATTAAGCACTCAAGCCATCAGGCCCAGGAGTCTTGCCTTTAGTTAGTGAAGGAATGGTTGCTTCGACTTCCTTGATACTTATGTCTCTATCAACGTCATCGCATTCTTCTTGACTGAGCTGTAGCGGCAACGAAAGAAAATTTTCCGTTACAGCTTCACTCTTAATTACTTTATGAGACTGAAAGATATTATCGTAATGGTTCGTGAACGGCTTTCAATATTCTATCCGGGTCATTGAAAATCGCTCCGGTATACTCTATCTCGAGAACTGGCTTCTACAGAGCATGCCAACGCTCATCACCAAGCGAAAGACTACAAGGCTGTTGCTCCAAATACCGACGAGTACGCGCTCGAACTAGTGCACCTCTGTATCTCTCAGTGTCCATTGTCTGCATTTGTGCCTTAACGTTGTAAATGTCCTCAATGTACTTGCCAGGATGCAAGCATTCAAGTTCGTGTAGCTTATCTAGTAACTTGCATAACTCTTTAGATTTTCTAATTTTTTCCAAACGACGATATGGAAGCTTCTTCAATGGCTATCATTTTAACTTCTTGCTTGAATATCTCCCATTGCGCCGACAAAGAACTATGACTCGAAAGCGTTGGCGATGCCATCCCTATGAGGAGTCGCAGTTCCAGGAACTTCTTGAACTGCAGCCTTAACCGCGGTGACCTTGGGCTCTTTCCCAGAGCACTCCAAATCATCGGCCGGCGCTGGACGCTTCTTAGACGTCTCAGTCATTTCAGTATCCTCGGCAGGATGAAGCTGATCCCGAAATGGTGGTGATTCGGCCCACGTTGCAAAAAGGGTCCTTTTCACGGTTGGTCACTGTATGTTCTTCAGTAACTCTCGCAGTAGCTGTGTCCACAGCTGCCGATATTTGCACAAGCTTCCTCAGCCCGGTGGTCTTCAGCAGGCGCTTCTCCAGAGGCATCTACGACCTCGCTTATATCCATGAGGTGGTTAACGATGGTGTGATCGTCCACCGGTTTACTACCACGAAGCTTGTCAGCATACGTGCCAACGCATGCCTCAGCGTTATCACCGTAACAGTGGCACTTCGCGCAGCGTGGTGTTTTGCACTGCCTTCTTATGTGCCCTACTCTGTTGCATAGAAGGCACAAGGGAGGTCGTGCGGAAATCAAAAATAAGCATTGATGCCCGAAGATCGTCAAAAGATGACAGAGGGAACTGGTAGAAAGGCCTTATTTGAGCGTGAGAAGAAGCCGCTTCGAACGGCCGTGTTTAAAATGTGCTCTGCTGGAAACGGCGCATCGGCCATAGGCCGAGGATCTCTTGCAACGTCTACCGTTGCCGGTAATTACAGCTCTTCCTCGTTTGCCATCGGGAAATACCGTTCTCAACTCAGTGTTCCTACATGCGGACCTCGCTGGCCGGCCGTACCGCGCCTCGGATTTTCGTGATGCCCTGCTCTCGGTGCTCGATACCAAGGACATTCTCGGAGCAGGCCAGTATCAGATGAACCATCTGTGGCTCGTCAGCTGTGCCAACAGCCTTTCCAAGCAGAAGCTCGTCGATAAAGGTGAGCTACTAATCAAGGAACTGAAGTGCCTTGTCAACGACCCAGAAAGCCGGAACATCAAAATGAAGCTTCTGTGACTTCCTCCTCACCTAGAACAGAAGCGTATTGCTGAGGCATTGGAACTATATGGCATGGTGCAATTGATAACCAGAGAAATGTGGCGTTGCGAGGGCATGGAGAGTTGGCAGATGACGAATCGCGATATAGAATTCACGCTCAAACTAGGCCATACAGCCACGCTTCCAAAGCATGCATTCATGGGAACCATATGATTGCGTTCGAGCGCCCTCGGCGAAAGAAACCACCTAGAAACATGGTGCGCGCGAGCGGCGCATGGCGGCGCCAGCGGTCGAGCACTGGGCTTGGTCGCAAGTAGAAACACGCGACCGGGAGTTGAGGGCGCGGGAAGCATCGGCAAAGCGGCAAAAACGCCAAGCGGACCCGGATTTGAGGGCGCGGCAAGCACCGGCTTGCCGGCAACGCCGGCAGCAAGCTACCCCGGAGGCGAGAGCGAGGGAAGCGACGGCAAAGCGGCAACGCCGACTACAAGCTGCTCTCTTACGGTGCGTCTCTTACGACAACAAGCTGCCCACGACCACGAGGGGAACGTGCATAGACCGAGTCTTTGCAAACTTTAAGATGTATCTGCTAGAAGAACCGCCGGCTCTGCATTTCACCGACCATTAAGCAGTAATAATGAAACCGAAAAGCAACCCGGAACTCAACACGATATACGCGTTATGAGCAATAAAACGCATTGTATATACCGTACACCGCGTTGTCACGCATTTACATCCGCGAGTGGGGCATTTTCACGGGTGATTTTACGGTATAACGATCCCCAGTGCTTCGCCCACTCATCATGATTCACTTTGTGGATATGCGGTGATTTTTTGCTTCCACAAATTTCATTAGGGGGTAGTTAAAATGTGCCCCAACGTTCTGCAACATGTACTTGTCAAAGAGATTGACCTAGTGGTAGAGCATCCGCCGCGCATGCGGGATCTTCTGAGGTTGAAGCCCGGTGCCCAAACCTACAGGTTTTTATTGCGCATAGCATTCTTTGCTTACTTCAGCCGTTCTGAGTCTGCCCGTCCATCCGTCTGTCCGTCCATCCGTCCGTCCGTTTGCATTGTCGTCATTGCAGCTTCGTCATCATGCCGTCGTCGTAACACCATCTACCCCAAACCAGTGCCTCAAGTTGTTTGAACGCTTGGGACATAAGGTACGACATCGTGGTCGTGATTCCTCGTTCTCGCTGCATCATCGTAATTCCTGCTTTGTCATTCGACTCCCGTCATGCCCTGGACGTCATACAGTTGTCATGCATTCTTTGTCGCACAGCCAACGTGATGCCGTCATGGTCGTTTCTTTGTAGTCGTTACAGCTTCATGATATTGCTGTCGTCATGTCATCGTTATCACGCCTTCTACCCCAACCCAGAGAATCAATTTCTCTAGTTTTCAAACTTTAGCTTGGGACACTAGGTATGGGCTCGTGTTCGTGATGCCGTCGTGGTCGTTGCCTTGTCCTGATTCGAGCTTTGTCATCTTACTCTTCTCATGTCATTGCCATCAAGCTATCCTCGTCCGACAGTCGCCGCCACGTCATCGTCATAGCGCAGTCGTTTCATCATTGTCAGCCCTTCCGTTACATCTTCCAATTGTTGTCATATTACCTTCGTTGTTTCGTCAATGTCAGTCTGTATCTCGTCATTAATTCGCGATTAGGCTGCTCTTGTCATACCGTCATCGCCAGACAGTCGGTATCATGCATCCGTTGTCATACCGCGGCCGCTACATAATTTTTTTTATGTAGCGGCCGTGGTCAGACCATCGCCGTCTTGTCGTCGTGGTTGCACCGTCGTGGTCACACCAGCTTCGTCATCCGACTCTCGTCATGCCCTCATTGAGACGCCATCGCCGGTATACAGCTTTCGGGATGCAATCGACTTTACGTCATTCTCATCGTAGACTTGTCATCGTATTGTTCTTATCTCGTTGCCACGCCTTCACCGTCACTGTGTTCTCGACATGCACGTGTTGTCACACCGTAGTCATGATGCAGTCGAGGTCGTTACATCGTCATCATTGTAACGTCGACATCCCACTCCCCTTATGCCATCATCGTGAACCGTCGTCGTCAGAGTCATCTCAATATCGTAGCCATGAAGCCATCGTGGTACCAGTTTAATTGCACCATCTTCATTAATTCAGTGACGTCTCACAATTGCTGTCATCTCGCCATCGTCATGCCACCTTCGTCGTTTCATCGACGTTGTTCCTTGCTGTCATTTCATTTTAATCGCGCTTTGTCATTTATTAGTGATTCGTGCTACCGTTGTATGCCATCGTCATAATCGGCTCGTCAGAGAGACGCTAACATGCATTCGTTGTCATACCGTCACCGTCATGCTGCGTTGGTCATGCTATTGCTGACATTCCAGCTTGATTGATTGATGGATTTATTCATTTCAATTTACACACACACATACAAAGGAGTGGTAAATGGAGGTGGATGAGGGGAAAGGCCGCACAGACGCGGCTTGAGGCAACGTCACCGCCTTAGGTACAATATGGCTGCATGGAGTAACACATGAAGCACCTTTTACAGTGTATGTGTATAATTGCCATTAAGCATTGCAGTTATACAATATACGAAAAAAGAAAATATTTTCACAAGTAATAACAATACAAAGACACTGCGGCATTGAAATAAGTAAATGAGATGCACTTGCTGACATACACGAAAATTAAAAAAAAGTAAGACAATAACATACACTATTAAACACTCACAAACGCACTCTAAAGCGGTGAAAGCTATGTTTTAAATTCTGACTGTGATAAACCCTGTAAATGATAGCTTGCTCTATCATATGAATTCAGTAATCTTGGAAGGTTATCGCACAGCATTTCACAACCGTAGTTCTTGAGCGCGGAACCTTCCGTACTTCAGGTGTACGAGTTGAATAACGGTATGAAT
Organism: Dermacentor silvarum; assembly: GCF_013339745.2. NCBI lineage: Eukaryota > Metazoa > Arthropoda > Arachnida > Ixodida > Ixodidae > Dermacentor > Dermacentor silvarum. Next base: position 118,377,761 of record NC_051161.1, read on the forward strand.
TGACGGATAGGTTTGCAAGTTCTACAGGTAAGGCATTGTTACGTTTGGTACTAAAGTAATATTCGCCTAAGAGTCTGCATTTATAGAAGTTATGGGCTGTATCAATGTTATATTTCATAATTATGGTCGTACGGCTGTCTTCATCTCATTGGCTTTATATCGTCGTCGCCAGGCTGTTCTTAAACCATCGTCATAAGTTGAGAATCGACATCTCATTGTAGTCAAGCCAGCGTGGTTATGCCACCGTTGTCATTCCATCGATATCTTTCCTTCTTGGTCATTCCATCGCCACTGCGTCGGTGTCCCACACTCGTCGTAATGTCGCCATGTTCATTGGCAACCTCTTCAATCGACTGTCATTGCAAAGTGAAATGAAGTGGAATATATATCATATCGCCGAAGCAACGACGGCCTCAGAATTACCAGTAGATGTGATGAATAAACGTGAGTTCAGGAGTACGGTCTGTCGCTACATTGGTCGACTGATATTCGCATTACCATTGACACTCATGGTATGATTCTCTGCATTTCATATCATTAAATTTCTCTCTCTGTCGCGCTCATCGTGACATGAGTTGTGTCCGTAATTTTTTCTAGTTGTTAGGGATCTCCCATGACCCGGTGCTCGTCTTTTTGTGGGGGTTCACATCTTGAAAAGGGGCCCAGTAGGGAATTCATTTTAGAGGAGTGGACTCTGGGTCTCTCTTGTCTAACCACAAATGGTTTTCTCTAAGAGCATTCGCTGGGGCTGTGGGAGGCAAGTGCTGTCACCGGGTACTTACAGGTAAAACAGGTATAAGTGCGCTCCCGACCTAGTGCTGGGACATTACGGGTCCTCAACGCTTGGAAAGTATTGTTTGTCTATTGAAGTTTTCTATTTGTATTTGCCTATTGAGATGATTTTCTTGGAAAATAATTGTGATACAACAAAGAGAGGCCCTTTTAACTCTACACGTAACGTCGGCGCAGTTTTGTCGAGATGTAACCTGTGTACATGTTTTATATTTGCCCACTGTTTCAGGTAATGGAAAGCTTCGCTTATACTGTGGCTATTCTTGACTCCGATCACGACAGCATACTTGAATGCTGGTCTGCGAATCGAACGGAAATTGACCGAGAAGCACGTACAGCAACATATGCTCTCGCTTTTCCATCAACTGGGTAAGTGTTTGTTTTGTGCAAAGCATTAGCAAAACTGCGCAGATGAAGGTAGAGCAAACTTACAGACCAGAGAAAAAAAAACAGGCCATGTGAGTGGTGGCAAAAATTAACCGCCGCACCGTCTGATGGTGACACGCTTGGGTTCAATACTTCTCATTGCACATGCACGAATGTCTTCACCTGGCAGCCTGCTCTCTTGCGAGGCTCAGGCAAGCATGCGCACAAACAACGCTTCAACAGATAGGTGCCGCTTCGGAAGTCGCCAAGCACGTCATTGTAAGTCATCTGTAGTGAGATGATCGCGGACCGTCACGTTTGTTGACAGCGGTGCGGTGAAGGATGGAGCCGTAGACGTTTAGGGTGGTAGATAACATATATTAGCCCTAAGCACTCTATAACATGCTATACAAACAGAACGACGAACGCAGTAACTAAAGTACATGTAACACATGCATGCTAAGTCCCTACGCTACAGGTTCTTGCTCGCGCTGACGTCCTCGTCGTCGTCAGCAGCCTGGACTGGACGAATTTGTCGCTGAGCAAGACGTATCGTGTTGACTTGCCGAGGTGCTGGATGACCTCCTCGTGTATAGGAGGTCGCCTTTGTTCGCTTTCAAAACCAATAACATTGTCTACACTCAGCGGTATTTCTCATCTAATTGGCTGACAAGAGGCGAGGAGCACGCTTTAGTGCAGAAGGTTTCGATGGGGCCGAGCCAGCGCAGTGAAAATAGATAACCGCATGAAGAGGGTGGTGCCGCCTTCTCCGATTGGTCCGCTTCGCCTTACTTAGCTTGCGGTGGCTGGTCGAAAATTGCGGCGGCGTGCAACGGAAGGATAAGAATGCCGCTAAAACGGATCCTCAGCAAGGAAGAGTGGGCAGAGCGAGAGTCGTATGCACGCCGAAAGGGCTCGATAACGTTTTACTGCCACGCAAAAAAGGTTTATTATGCGCAAATAAATACATGCTCACCGGCCAATGCGAGTAGCGAGGGCCTGAGCGATCGGCGGGCAGCCATCTTCTATATTTCCTTTCGGAACGGGGCAGTCTGTGGCTAATAGGAAAATTTCCAGTTTTGTTTGACATATTAATGCATTTTTTTCGCGTACACGTCAGTTTGACATGGTGAGTTTTCGCGGTTTTGAGAGGTCGCGTGACAGACCGGCGAAGTGGGCGTAGCCAGAAAACATTGGACCATTAGCAGAGGGCTAATGTTGAAAAGGCGTTGAATCAGGAATGATTATTTTTCTTTTGTGCGGTTTTATCATGCATAATTATTGTGGAGACGTTATATCAGATGGGGAGCTATCGCGGTTTTCTTGACGTCGCGTGACAGACAGGCGAAGTTCGGAGTGGCCCGAAAATGTTTTGACCAATCGTGGAGGCTGATTGCAGAAATTAGAAACAAAACAGTTTGGAATCATTTTACGTTATAGCGCCCCTGGGGTTCTTTAACGGGCACCTATGTAAAAGTACACGAGAATTTTTGCATTTCGCCACCATCGAAATGTGACCACCGCTTCTTGCGTTTGAAGTCGTGACCTCGTCATATGCCATAGCCACAAAGCTACCGCTGTGTGATTTGCGTTGATTTGCGGGGCAGCCGCTGGCGTAGTGTTGTCTTTACGCTGCGGTGCTTTAGCGTGTCTTTGTAACGGCACGCTCATCGTCATTTGTTCGCTAAATGTATTTGCACAGTGTTCATTTTTCAGTAATAGCAGAGACGTGGCGTACCTCATCGCACCGTAGCTTGCATTTAGATTTATCCAGTTTGTCCGCAACTTTTGCCAAAGCTTTGATTTCAGTATGATTGGACAACGGAGAGGACAGGTTTACTATTAGTCTCAAAAGATGCGCCTTTGAATAATATCAGGTCGGCTTTGCATGGCCTTCACCCTGAAGAATACAACGCTTTTCTTACAGCTGCCACAGAAAAGACGTTTTGTGTGAGATCCATCGTAAAGAAGAAAAAAACAGACATATGCTTAACTTTACTTCATTTTAAATAATATTGTTACGCGAAGGACGAGTCAGTAAGACTACCAACTATTTACAGGTTGTATTTACAACAGTGGTTGCAGCGCTGAGCGGTTAGATTCACAGCGCGATCCCCGCTCCTTCTTCCTCTTCTTTTCTCGAGTGATGGCGCCCGCGCGCCTCGTTCAAACAACCAAATACCACACGCGTGTAGCATAATTCCGCGGCAGTAGAAGCGACGTCCCGGAGCGTCTAAATGTCATTACTGGGAGGGTGATACTGCTTCAGTCGTGTAACGTGCACGATATCACTGGACTGGGAAGCAGATGGGGCGTCAGGGGCGATCTCGTAGGTGACGGGAGTCACGGCACGTTGCACTCGGTAGGGGCCTGTGTAACGCGACAGCAGTTTTTCTGACAGGTCGACCTGACGCGACGAAGACCACGGAAGCACCAAAGAACCAGGCGGGAAGTGCACATCTCGGTGTCGCTGGTGGTACAAACGCCTTTGACTCTCTTGGGAGTGCAGAAGGCGGTCACGGGCAATTTCCCTTGCGTGGGCAGCGCGGCCGACGGCATCAAGTGCATATTCACTGGTGGGTGCTGGGTGAACAGGGAGGGTTGTGTCGAGGGGCAGAGCTGGTTCTCGGCCGAACACAAGGAAAAATGGCGAATAACCGGCTGTGTTGTGGCGCGAGGAATTATACGCAAAGGTGAAAAAAGGTAGAGCGAGATCCCAGTCAGTGTGGTCGGAAGAGACATACTTCGCGAGCATGTTTGTGAGAGTGCGATTAAGACGCTCCGTGAGGCCATTCGTTTGCGGATGGTATGACGTGCTTGTGCTTGTGCTTCGTGGCACAGGACTGCAGGATGTCCGCGATAACTTTTGACAGGAATGTCCGGTCACGGTCTGTGAGAAGTTGTCGCGGAGCTCCATGTAATAAAATCACGTCGCGTAGAAGAAAATCGGCAACATCTGTGGCGCAGCTTGTAGGGAGCACTCGGGTGATGGCGTAGCGCGTGGCGCAATCTGTGGCTACAGCGATCCACCTGTTCCCAGAGGTAGAAAGAGGAAAAGGACCAAGTAAATCTAAACCAACCCGAAAGAATGGCTCCGCGGGAATGTCAATTGGTTGAAGGTACCCAGCAGGGAGCGTCGACGGTGTCTTGCGTCGCTGGCATTTCTCACACGCATCTACGTATCTTCGAGCGGAGCGAGCAAGCCCTGGCCAAAAGAAGCGTCGGCGGATCCGGTCGTAGGTACGTGACACACCGAGGTGACCGGCAGTGGGGAGGTCGTGAAGTTCGTGGAGAACAGCCGAGCGAAGGTGTTTAGGGATCACAAGGAGTAATGCTGGGTCGTCGGGGTGAACGTTGTGGCGGTAGAGTACGCCATCTTGAAGTGTGAATAAGCGAAGGGAGCTGTCGGCAAGTGACGATTCCAGGCGGTTAATGATGACACGGTGGATTGGTTAGAATCGTGATAAGGCGTGAAAATGCGGCAGCCTGAGGGGAACCCCCCGTAAGAGGCACGTCTTTCTTCAGAAGTTCAGTGAGTGGTCGAGCGATTGCTGCGAAATCTTTCACAAACCGTCTGAAATAAGAGCAGAGCCCCACAAAACTCCGGACGTCTTTGACAGACTGAGGTACAGGAAAAGCTGTTACTGCTCGAACCTTCTCCGGGTCGGGTTGTACTCCGGAAGCATCGACGGGATGACCGAGCACTGTAATCTGTCGGCGCCCGAAGTGGCACTTCGATGAGTTTAATTGGAGCCCAGCCTTGCGGAAGACGTCAAGGATAGCTGCGACGCGCTCAAGGTGCGTCTCAAACGTAGGAGAAAAAACAAGGACGTCGTCGAGATAACAAAGGCAAGTTTACCATTTGAAACCTTGAAGCAGAGAGTCCATCATCCGTTCGAACGTGGCGGGGGCATTGCATAAACCAAACGGCATAACGTTAAATTGGTAGAGGCCATCTGGAGTGACGAAAGCGGTCTTTTCTTGGTCTTGCTCATCGACGGAAATCTGCCAATAACCAGATCGAATGTCAATGGACGAAAAGTATTTGGCACCGTGAAGACAATCAAGAGCGTCGTCAATTCGTGGTAACGGCGGGTAAACGTCCTTTTTAGTGATTCGGTTTAGGTGGCGGTAATCAACACAGAAACGCCACGTGCTATCTTTCTTTTTGACGAGCACGACTGGCGACGCCCAAGGGCTCGACGAGGGTTCAACAATGCCTTTAGCGAGCAACTTGTCGACTTCTTGCTGAATAACTTGCCGCTCTGCCGTGGACGCGCGATACGGTCGGCGATGAATGGGAACAGCATCACCAGTGTTTATCCGATGCTTAACAAGGGACGTCTGACCAAGTGGGCGATTGTCAGTGTCAAATATGTCGCGATAGGAAAGCAAAAGGCGATATAGGGCGGCTGCTTGGCCAGGGGCGAGGTCCGGAGCGACCATGGGACGTAATGGGCCGTCGAGGTTCAATGCATCCTGCGGGTAATCAGGAGGATCTGGAGACGCGTCGGCTTCAAAAGCAGTGACGTGGTCGTCTGTCACTGACCGGAGCGTGGCCACCGCTATGCCTTCAGGTAACACTTGCTTCGTCAAGCCAAAATTGACAACGGGGAGACACATCTGATTAGCGGCAAGGGTAACGACGGAGTGTGGCACAGAGATGTCGCGCGCGTGGAGGACATCACGAATAGGGGCGACGACATAGTCGCCGTCAGGCACGGTTGCCGTTGAGGCCAATTCGACGAAGGTTAGGGCTTTTGGAGGTAACCGAACAAACGCTGTAGTGCATAGGGTGTGCGGTTGTTCGGGGCGAACGTCGGAAACAAGAGGAAGCTCGAGGCACAGCGTACCGGTGGAACAGTCGATGAGGGCAGAATGCGTCGTCAGAAAGTTGAGCCCGAAGATTAGGTCATGAGGGCAACTGGTCAGCACGGAGAACAGGACTGGAACTTGGCGGCAAGCAATTCCTACGCGAGCAGTGCACATACCACAGACGGCAGCAGTGGCGCCATTGGTGACGCGTACGGCTCGAGTGACGGCAGGCGTAAGAACTTTTTTGAGGCGACGACATAGGTTAGCGCTCATTATGGACATTGGGCTCCAGTATCAATCAATGCCATCAACGGGACACCATCTACATCTACTTCAATAAGGTTCGTGTTCGTGAGGAGCGTCAACGGAGGATTTGGACAGGACGAACGTGATGCAGCACTACCTCCAAGAGCTGCATGGCCTAGTTTTCCGTCCGGCGGTGTGGCGAGGAAAAGCGGCGAGGTTGGGGTGACGGGGAGCGACGGCGTTGAGGCGACGGCGATCGCCCGGAGGAGCGGCTGTCAGGGACATCATAAGTAGGGTACGGACGGCGAGGGGAGTAACGGCGAGCGTCGGCGTATGGGCGAGGAGCAGGGAATGAGCTCCAGTACGGCGGCATCCAGGTGGTGCGGCAGTGGCGGGATACGTGACCAACTCGGTGGCAGCGGAAGCAGATCGGTTTGTCGTCAGGTGTTCGCCATTCAGCAGGATTGCGTGGTCTGGGAGCGAAATACTGGTCATTAAAGGTGGTGGACATAGGAATCGGTGCCGAATCAGGTCGGGAGACAGAGCAGGTGGTAGGGATGCCAAGGTTTGCAATTCCTTGCCGCACAACCGCTTGTATAACGGAAATTGTAGGGGCCGCTGGGTCGAGGATGAAGGGGGGCCGGACTCGCCGCTTCAATCTCACGGCGAACGATACGTGTGACGTTCTCTTGAAATGGTCGTGTGGCAGGAAGAGCGGAGCAAGAGGACCTGGCAGGGGTGTTTGGGAGCCGGGAAAACTGTGGGACGACGCGGCGGCTTTTGGCTACCTCGAAGCGGCGGCATTCTTTGACGATGGCTTCGACAGTAGAAGCGTCGTTATAGACGAGGAAATTGAAGGCGTCGTCCACGATGCCTTTTAGGATATGGCCCACCTTGTGAACCTCGGTCACGTGCTCGTCGACTTTCCGGCACAGCGCGAGCACTTCCCGTATGTAGGAGACATACGACGACTGGACACGGGAGGCAAGCTCGTTTCGCGCAGCCTGTTGGCGACCTGACGGGTTGCCAAATAGGTCGCGAAGCCGCTCTTTGAAAGTGTCCCAGCTGGATATCTCAACCTCATGGGTGCGAAACCAGACAAGCGGTGTCCCGTCCAGATAAAAGAGCACATTGGCAAGCATGATGGTAGGGTCCCAGTGGTGGCTTCGGCTAACACGCTCATACATGCTGAGCCAGTCGTCGACGACAACGCCATTTTGGGCGGAGAATGTCCCAGGATCACGGAGACCAGGAACCGTAACGTACGTTGTGGTTGGCGCCGCAGGTGTAGGTGGCAACGAGGTGTTTCCATCGGAAGCCATGGCTGAGAAGACGAAGGTGCGGCCGCTTCGGAGCTCCATGGCGAGGACGGAGAACGTTCCACCTCCACCAGAATGTTACGCGAAGGATGAGTCAGTAAGACTAACAACTATTTACAGGTTGTATTTACAACAGTGGTTGCAGCGCTGAGCGGTTAGATTCACAGCGCGAGCCCCGCTCCTTCTTCCACTTCTTTTCTCGAGTGATTGCGTCCGCGCGCCTCGTTCAAACAACCAAATACCACACGCGTGTAGCAATATTGTGCCCTTATATCAATTTAAATGTCCACGGACAGCAGTAGTTCATAGGTTTTATCTGAATATTGAGGCCAGCGTTATCTTTTTATTTGTAAGTCGGCGTTGAAAGCTAGCGGTTTATCCGACGAAAATACCCGGGCCCTGCCAAGGGATTAGATAAAGGAGAAGAATGTCATCTACGGAGATAACAAACCAGGTCATTTAGCAATCCAGTAAAGCTACATGCTATCGAGCCACAATCCTGCTCAGCCGAATGTAAATTCTGCGGGCAGAAAGCAGATTCGTACCATATGGTATGGGCCTGTCAGGCTAATAGTGCCTTAGACACCACACGACAGCCAACGTGGGAAGGATGGGAGGCAGCCCTGTCCAGCTCAACCCTCGAGGACCAGCAAGCCCTCGTGAAAAGAGCTAGGGTGGCGGCGTTAGCCAACGTAATCCCGGAATAAGGATCCGACCACCGTTCCCATAACTACACGGTCCTTTGCCTGTCATAAAAGTGTTTTCATCATCATCCGTCATATTGTGCATTTCTTTCGTTGTGTGTTACAGCGCTGCTCCTAAAACATGAGCGCACACATTAGCGGAAGGCGACAAAGGCACAGCCACCAAATTCTCCTGGTCGAGCTGTCCGCGGCGCGAAAGCGAATCTGCGCCGCTACACACATCATATCTGAAGATTTCATACAGCATCGAGTTACCATGAACGCTGACATAAGGCAGAACTTCTGCAAAAAGCACTCAAAAGCATTGCCAAAATATGCACTGCTGCGGCGAGAACGTTTGTGTGAGCAGAATGTAACTTTCAACAGGCTGGCTATTCTAAATTATATCTGTTCATTTCTCGAAATCAACAATGTCAAATATAACATAAAATCTTAGGAATTCAAATTCGCTTTCGATATTTAACCTTGCGTTTGCATGCTTATAACAGGCGACGGTAGAAAGAGCGTTCAAAAAAAGCAAACTAACGTCTTGAACAATGACAACATCATGTTATTGTTATAAGACTACTCACTGCACCGGTTCAGTGTTGTGATTCACGCATAACACTTCCTGCTCGCCATGCGACATTTATAAAAGGAGTTGCGATGGTCTTGTTTTCTTTTCATGTGTATATTTTCTTTATTTACAGAGAAACTATACCATTTCATGTCAAAGCTGAAAAAAAATCTCCAGCGTTCACATTCACAGTTGATAACGGTGAGTTTTGTGCCCATTTTCTGCAGAAGCAGTGATTTGGACTGTGCCTACGAAGGCTCTTAGGTTTGGGCACTTTACTTCATACGTCTCTGTCAGTTTCCTAATGTTTCTAAACAGATCAGTGGAGATGCAAGTTATTTGCTTAGGGGCAATCTTAGCACTCAGTAACTGACGGAGCACGTTGCTGAGAAAACAATTGAAACAATTTTCAAGTGATCACTGAAATACAATACTGGTATGTCGCATTTGCAGTCGGACAATGAATACTCCTTACTGCTTGAAACGCTTATGATTCGTATTCTTACGATCCGACAATACAGAATCCCATCCGTCTACAAACTCCGACAGTCTTGTACGGCTCATTTACAAAGATAGGGAAGGCCCGGCCCTGGAATTTTTTTTGTTATCAGTGCTTATCTTGTTAACCATATTCGCCGAAAATCTTTACTAGCATCGAAAGGTGGAATAGTTTGACATTTTATTCTCGTAACAAACTTGGACCACAGTACAAACGAGGGACAAAGAAAGTAACACAGAGAACAAGCGTTTTTGTTTTGTGTTGCTTTCTTCGTATGTACTGCGCGCTAAATCATATACTCTTTTGCATTTGCCGATCCGTGGTGCGTTGCTTTGCAATATGTGGAGATATTTTCTCAGGAAATTTATACAGCAGTTGTATAACTAATGTTCCACCTTTTTTTAAAGAACAATTAGCTCACTCCTAGTCTGTCTCAAATGAAAAGCTGCAACAGAATTAGGTGTACGAGAAAGACAATTTTAGTTGTTTTTTTTTTGTTCTCTAACATAAAAAGAATTCAAAGATTCTGCCGCTTGCATAATTTGGAGCTCATTTGCGACGTTAATGTGTTTAGCAATAATTTTTATGAAGGGTGAGTGAGTGAGTGAGTGAACTTTATTCGGTCCACGGTAGACGCGAGTAAACTCGACGTGCGTAATTGTCGATCATATGTTTTGTATGTTATGAGAATTATTGTGCTAGTTGTCGTTACGATTATATTCATGGAATATCGAGACGGACAGAGCTGTGACATGAACATGCGCAGAGTGTTTATTCAAGAGCTTGACGAGGCACGGGGAGTGGCCAGCCTCGCGTGCCCCTCTGGACACACTGCGCTAGCTAACGGCGACGCCGCTAAGTCCCCGCGTGGCTTCTAAGCTGTGGGGCGCACTGGTTCGTACGAATGATGAGAAGTGCTGCCTCGGTGGCCACGTACATTCGTGGCGCAGCTCGCTATACACATGGCTCTTATGCTTCGCAATACAGTGTGTCGCGGGTTTGATTCGGAACAGCACCAGAAAAAAAGTTAGGTTATTGGATGATGTCCTTATCTAGCTACTTCAAGCCAACTTGGCTCATTTGATATGTGCTGCACCACGTGCATGGTACAAGCTGGCTTGAAAGAGCTAAGACACGGAGACCATACCACAAATAATTTGAGATCTCCGAATAATATTATTCACATATAAATGATGAGAATAGATGTTTTTACGAAAACATTGCCTTTCTCTCTACAGATTCCACCCCCAAAGAGGGCAGGTTCTACTACACCGACTACAAAAGTTGTGTTATTGAGGATCTGGAGTATCGTGGGCATCGTAAGTACGAAAAAGTTGCAGCACATGCAACGAGTCGAAATCTACATACAGCGAAGCTTTGCGTGAGTGCGTAAGATTCGAAACACAAGTACACGCACGCGCGCGCACACACACGCACGCATACACACACATACATAGGCACACACACACACACACAAAAACGCACGCACACAAATTACACCGAGGCTTTTGTTAAGCGTAGTCGCTGACTACTAGTGAGTACGACAGACGCCTTGAACGCATCATGTTTTAAGACGCAGCATATGCATACGAATGAAGTGCAGTTCGCATCCGTTTTATGCGCAAGAAGCGTTTACTTCCTCATTACCGTGCAGCCGTGGATGCACGAAGGCAAGCTTTCTGGTTTTTTTCCTTTCCACGCACGGCCAGCACCCCCACTGCCATGGATGCGAGCGTGCTGCTCCGGAATTGGTTGGCTTATTCAGCAAGGTAACAGTCAGGCCGCAGGCACGGTGACGAAACCTGGAAATTCTCGCAAAGAAAAGCTACACTTTCAAAAGCAGCGTGAACTGTTTTGGAAATATTTTTTATATTGCTGAAGATGCCCGAGGGACAACTTGACATATCGCTTGAGGACCATGAACATAAGGGACGCCGAGAAAATGGCAATTCTTCCTTCAAGCCCTGTGTTCACAATTGCACAGACCAATATGGCGCACCAAAGCTCGGATATGAGTAATAATATTTAAAATGTGCCGTAAACATGTCGGAATAAATTTAATAGTACCTGTGCAGCAATATCTGTAAGGTGTTTTAGCGAAACGTGTTCGAATTTAGACGTTACGACTTTTGCTCTTGTTGTCAGTATGTCGTCATGTATCAAGTTTATGTCTTTCAGTTTTTCCCACTGTTTTATATCCAGCATATGCTTCAATTAGCTTGATGGGTGTTTTATAAGTAGGCTTGACACGAAAAAGTATGATGCACACGTAATAGTTGATGTTCTCATATCTAACACCCTCAGAGAATGCTGTTGCGGGGCGTTATTTCTGTCTATTTCTTTTTTCGCGGGTTTTATACATTGCGCTACAATACTTTAAATTGAGTATAGGGTGCAGTATCTGGAAAGTTGACAAAGCTATGGTTTTAACCATTGTGAAGATGCGAAGTTGCGGCGAAACTGAATCTTCAATGGTAAAAGTTATTGGACACCTGAAGGAGATAAGAACATTCAGTGCACTGTAAAATGCTTGCGATAGCGGGTGATGCAAAGCAGAGGCTGGCGTACGCTGCAGAGGATGGCGATAGACTTGAATATAGGAAAAGCGAAAGTGAGCGGCAGGCTAGTGCTATCTCCCATTGCTACAACGCCAAATATCACCAAAATCCTGTGCTCTACAGCTGGTATCCGAATAGCACTGACCACAATGTCATGTGCCCCACTTTGCTTTTCAGGAAATTATTATGATCCTAAAAGTCTGCTTGTGGGGCCACCTACACAAAAAATAAAGTAGAAGCCAACATTTGTAATCTGTTGCTTCAGAGATCTCGAAACGCGCATGGCTTGCAGCCGTTGTCGCCAAATCGCGGAGCTGATGTACGAAGCCGTGCGCTTTTACCAGCACATTATCTCAAAAGATTACGCTTGCCGCTTCTCCGCGCAGTTCCCATTTGATCGTATTTTATGGTCGCGATCATTCAATATAAAACCTACCACTGTTACGTGCCTTCCATGAAAGAACAATAGGTGAATTCGCATTCGTCATAGCCCTTTGGTGATGATGATGATGTTTAATTGGCATCCATTTTGAAACGAGGTGGTGAAACCTATTCTCCTAGCCTGCTTCAGCTAATAAGGTATGCCACACATGCTTTTCAGCCTAGCATTAGGTAGTTTTTTTATTTCTTCATTTTAATTGTATTTGTTGAGAACTTTGCCTTTCGACACAGTGCATTATATCTAATGCCACTTCCTTTGATCGTGTCTTCCTTACAAGAGTGCGTGCTTTGGACGAAAAGGGCGGTGAAGGATTCTGTTCCACAACACTGCATTGACCAATTCGTGGACACTTGCGGAGCTGTGGTTCCCCAGCACAGCAGAGATCTTTGCAACGATGGTGAAGGCGACTACTAGATGTTATAGTGGTAACCTGTTTCAGGATAAACTTATAAAAGAAAGTCAGTTCTGCGGAATCCCGCAAGGGGGAGCAGAATGTAGCCCAACGAAGCTTCGTGCTATATTCGGGTGAATGTCAATTTTCCCATTCATAACCTTATAGGATGCGACCACCAGCAATTGTCAGACGTTTCACCGAATAAATGTATGTTCTACGATCAATTTGTTGTGTTGTTACGTATTCCTTTTTAACTTTATATTTGCCCAATCACACATTTTCTGTGATATTTAAATGTGAAGCATCTGTTGGCAAATATTTGTTACTTTGACAATATCTATCTATCTATCTATCTATCTATCTATCTATCTATCTATCTATCTATCTATCTATCTATCTATCTATCTATCTATCTATCTAGCAGCCTACGTCTTTGTGCTCTCATGAATGTTTCGTTAACTTGGTAGGTACCAAAATTGGCATAGTATGACAGGAGTGTATGGCGAACACCAGTGATAGGTCACGTCATGATTTCATGACATGCGTGTCATGTAGGTCATGGAACAGCCGCCTGCGTCTTGCTGCTCTCATGACCATTTCGTTAACCTGGTAGGTACCAGAATTGGCGTAGTATGACAGGAGTGTATGGCGAACAGCAGTGATTGGTCACGTCATGACACATAAGTGTCATGACATGCGTGACATGTAGGTCATGACAATGACCCAGCGAAAAAGATTAACACTCAAAAACCACTGCAATGGGTACGGACGTGGGCACTACGTGAAGGAAACACTAAAGGATGATGGTAGAAGTCCTTTTCATGAGCATGACTCAGCGAAAAGGTCAATGGCTCAGCGAAAAAAAGTTGAACACTTAATATCCACTGAAATGGGTTCCGACGTACGTAGAAATTGAAGGAAACACTAAAGGATTGTGGCCGAACTCATAGTCATGAGCATGACTAAGGCTTTCGCCTTAAGGCCTCTTAGGTGCAGCGAAAGGGCTCCTGATGACTCATGATATGAATGTCACGTCATACGTGTCATGTAGGTCAAGAAAGAGCCACCTACATCTTGGTGCTCTAATGGCCGTTTCGCTAACTTGGTAGGCTCTCCGCCCACTGCTTCGGATTACATTGATTCCCACAGGACGTGGGATCTGCCGGCTTTTTTTTTATGAGGTGAACTTTTATTGGTACTGTTTACGCAATCTATAAGCAACCCTGGCTGCTAAGGGAATCTCATATTTTACTTTATGCGTGATTGTGCGTTAAAAAATGGCCGACACCTCCATACTTTGAAGGTGATTGAGAACGGTTATGCTATTAGCACTCAATATTATAACAGATGTAAAATAGGTGATATGTTATTATACGTTCAGATGATTATTATGAAAAGCGGAACATAACCACTGACACATATGTACTGACCCAAATTTGCGTGAAAGAGCTTTCGAAGAGCGCCACATACTCACCGACGTATATTCAGTGACGCAAGTTGTCGTCAGAAATGTAATAGAAGAGCGGCACATACTCGGAGGAATAAACCCAGCGGTAGATTCTCTTGTGGCACACATGCACCTGAATTCTTGAAGTGCTCATGTAGGAAGAGACCGGGTTAATTAAGCATCTTTAATTACCAAGTGGCATGGCATCACGAGAAGCGTCTTAATTTAATTGATTTAATTGCTTCGTGATTGCCGAAATCTCCGCTGCGTAACAGGTGCGCGGGAAGACGCTTAGAAAAGTAGCACTACGCCACCGAAAGGTGGCGCCATCTGGCTGTAGGTCGTATAAACAATGGCATTTACACAGTGACAGAAAACCAGTAGCACATTCCCGGTCACATATACCGAGTAACCCAATTTTCCGTGAAAGGAAAACGATTAGATTCGGACATGAACACCGGGAAGTGCATGAAGTGTCCGAAGAATCCTAATCATATAATAACAAATATAGGTGTAAATCACATGTTCCCTTCTTTGAATTACTGAACGAAAATTTCTAAATAAGTTTTAGTATTTAAAAGTCTGTTGGGTAATGTAACAAATAATTTAACGATATCAAATCACAAGACTGAAACAGAATAAGCAGTACGCGAAATTTTTGTTGAATTTAATAAGTTTATTATTACTATTATTCAGTTTATTATGGCCCATCTCCTTTATTTCTGGCGGTGGGCCAACTTGAAATTTGGGAGTAGGCCCAATTGAAGCATGGGGGTGGGAACTGATGTTTGGCGGTGGGTCAACTTAAGTTTCCAGGTAAGCCAACTTGATATTTTGGGGTAGACCTACTGAAATGTCTGGGTATACTTAAGTATATTTAGACAACTCCAGTGGAGTTTCTGCACACGTTTTTCTCGTGCGACGGTAAGGTGCAGCTTTTGGCAGAGGTCAGTATTGGTAGCCTTACGACACCGCTATGTAAATTCACGTAACATTACAGTTCACACAGTTGTGTCAACGTTACTTGAGTTGGATTTCGAAAATTTCAGTCAGGAGAAATTTGCCCTACAATTATAAAAGCTTTAGTATTCATATGTTACTACAGTGGCCGTCTCTGAGGCGAATATTATTGTTTGAAGCATTGAAACATTGTTTTATGTTAAGTGAAAATATTTATATATCCATCATGCAACAATAATTCATTGTAGACAATAACTACGCAATGTTAACATTGTGCGCTCTGTTGGTCTACACACCAGCAAACAGTTGGAATTCGCCGGTTAGTACCTTGAATTTGTCGGGCACTAACTGCTCTTTGCTTCTATAGGTCAAACTAACTCTAATGCGAATGTCGACCAGAGGTGAGTAGAAGGGTTTATAGATAAAGCTGTAGAAGTGAAGCTGCTGACTCGAACGTAATTGCCTGTATAATTTACACATCCTGGAAAATCACCTTGGTGAAACCAATGAACTCGCACCTATTGACGACATTCCGGATTTAACCAGAGTAGCGGTGCTTTCAGGAGAGAGGCAACAACAGGAACCTGAATCTTCATCATATGCAACGGTGATAAGCTGCACTGCATGTTCAACATAAGTTTTCTTGCAGGTAGTAAGTAGTTTTTCGTATGAAGCCCTTCACGCAACGTTCCCGATACCTTTAGGCAGCGGCCAGGATGGCCGTACTCGCGCGGGGGAACTAAGTGTTGACATTTATTGTGCACTTCATCATCTGTACACTATCATCATCATGTGTATGCCCTTCACCTTCATCGCGCGTGCGTGCGTGAGCATCATTACTGTGGACTGTGCTGAAGGCTCTTCACAGGGTCTCTCGGGCTCAATAAAGATTCGGCCTAACTATGACGTCATAATAGTCCCAAAAAGCATATAGGCAATGAAATTTAAGGAGATCCCATGCACTGTAGGAATCCATTAAGGCGATGCTTTCTTTGATGTTCGTCAAAAATGCTGTTCCGGCTTAGCGAACGTTTGGAAGTAGAGGCCATACAACTCAGGTGGACAGACTTACACTGGGAACCGCCTCGGTCAACATAAACTTGTGCTCAGTTATGAAGATGCCACGCACGATGACAAAAGAATTACAGCGATGGAATCACCACAATGGCGTGAAGGTGATTGTGAGATGACGATGTAATGACGATGCCCAACAACAACGAAAATTGCACGACGACTCTGGAATCCGTATACTGGCATCACCGTGATGGAGTCACGCCGATAGCATGACGACGGCGATGTGGCGGCGACAACACAACGACTATGAGGTAACGACGTTGGATGATGGCAGCGTGACGACAACGTCATCGCGGTGCTGCAATGATGCCGATGCTATGACAACGACGGCATGACGGCGACAAAGGAAAGCGCGGAGTTAGAAGGAAGACGGCTGTTTGAAGACAATAGAACACCGGTGATAAAATGATTGCAGTCATAAGATGAAAACTGAATATAGACATGGCAGCATGATGTTTCGAATGACGACGACTGTATGACAAAAATGGCGTGTCGATGATGACATGAAGACAGTGAGAATTACTACAAGAAATTACTACAATTTACAGACAACGACGGCATGACGATGACTGTATGGCTACAATGCAATGATGGCAATTGCAAGATGACGAAGAAATGATGGCGACGGCATGACGATTACTGTATAACGACTTTGCAGCAAGAATGACGACGGCCTCAGGACGACGTGTTGCAGATGCTGGAATGAGAATGGTGGCGATAGTATGGCGCCAATAGTGAGATTACTACAGTATGAAGATGCTTGAGTGATGACGACTGATGACGACGCCGGAGTGTCTACCATAGCATTACCACAATAGGATGATGAAGGTTGAAGCGACGATGACGGAATGGGCAACAAAGGCAATACAATAATGGAATGATAACATTAGAATTACTAGGATAAAAGTGACAGTTTCACTGGAAAGTGAAGCATCAATTACAATAGCAAATTAGTAGGGAGCTAAACAGAGTAAGGATAGTAGTTTTGTCGGCTGTATTTATTTTTTATTTTTTATCTTCAATACTGCTGCTCTCAGCTGAGCATAGCAGGAGGGCAATACAATATGTGAAAGGTTTACAAAACCATCAAATATGTGAACAAATGTAGGAAAGGAGAGGTTACAGCAAAGCATGACAACAAATACTGGTTACACGAATACAGACAGCGCACATCACTCTAATATAACTAAGATTGATACCATAAAGTAACAATTTCACAAAGTATTAAAACAAAGTATTCCATCGGGTTGGAACAATTCTAGTTTTTGTTGGCTTCCATTTTACTAGCGAATTCCGTAAACTATTTGGTGTTTGTGATAGATGGATGCAGTTGGTTTCATTATCTAATGGGAAGCGGAAAGAAGGAATGCTTAAATGTTTCATTACTGTAGGAATATTCAATTAATTTGTTTGCATGGCCTTGACGTGTAGGTCGAGTGTAGAAAACGCAGTGCACTTCGACGCGTCTATCTTGAGATTGTTCTGAAGGATCTGGAATAAAAATTTGAGGCGGGCTTCTTTCACTCTATCTGCTAGCGTTTTTAGATTATATGCGGTAAGAAGGTTAGAGGGTGAATCAGTGCGCCGGTACCTGTTATGTATAAATCTTATGGCCTTTCTTTGCACTGCTTCCAGTTTTCTTAAGTTAGTCATTGTATGCGGAAACCGAAACCACGTTGGTATTTTCTAAAATCGGCGTTATGAATGTCTTACAGGCGAGCAGTTTAATTGGAGGAGGCGCTAGTTTTAGGCACTTTTTATGAAAACATAACTTACGTAGTGCTGCTGCGGTAATGTTATCGATGTGCTGGGTCCACTTAAGGTCTCCTGTGTCACACCTTAATATTTATGTTCGTTAACTTTAGTGATCACGATGCCATTGACTGCATAAGAGAAGTTAGAAGGATATTTTTCGTAGTGATGCTAATTAATGCGGATCTTTTTACGTTGTCATCTGCCACAGCTCGCTCCACTCAGATATTGTATTTAGGGATGCATCAGGGCAAGGTGGTCTGCATGACTGATCATTTCCCGGTAAATAACAGTCTTCGACAAAACGTTTAATGTTTGAATCGATTCTCGTTGCGATGTCATTAATATAGATTAAAAATAACAACGCCCCAAGGATTGATTCTTGGGGTACACCCGATGACACAGAAATAGTTTGGATTGTAACGAGCTGAAAGTATACAAATTGTTTCCGATAAAGCAAAAAAGTTCTTGATCTAACATGGAAAATGCTGTTACTAAAAATGGCTTCTAGTTTGAGAAATAACCCTATTGAAAATCCCAGCATTGCCCATCATTAGTTTTATGCTGGGCATGCCGGGAAACGTGCTGGGCATGCTGGATAAGTTGCTGGGCATGAGGGAAGTCATCGTGGGTATGCTGGGTGGATGGTGGGCGATATAGATAGCGCTGGGTAGATGCTGGGTAGACGGTGGAATACCTACTGGGTGACTCGTCTCAATGGTGGGTGTACTGGGTGGACGGTGGAATACATACTGGGCGACCTGTGCAAATGATGGGTGAATGATGGGTGTACTGGTTGGATGGTGGGTGAATGGTCTGCGTGCTGGGTGAATAGTGGGTGTACTGGGTGGATGGTGGGCGGACAATGGGTGACTATATACAAGGTGTTTCAGCGAACACTTTCAAAATGTTTAAAGGTTGCCTGTGGTAGATAGCACAATTCTAGTTAATGAGCTGGTCCACTCGAAGAGGCGGACATTACTTGCAAAAAAATAAATGCATAATCAACAATACAATTGAGAAAAAATCACTAATGAAGTTTCTAACTAATTGCCGCTTGTACCATATTCCAATTTACAAATTCTAGCCGTTGAGTTCGCAAGGCGGATCCACGAATTATCAGGATGACACCAGTTTGGAGATAATAATTATTAAGATATAAATGTTTTGGTTGCCTGTGGCAAATCGAACAATTCCAGTTTATTATGGCTTACACTATCAAAGACTTTTGAGAAATCTAGTTGAACCATATCTGTTGGACTTCGGTTATTCAGGCTATAAGCAAGGTCATGTACAACTTGGATCAATTGTGTAGTAGTTGATAAACCATTTCGAAATCCATGCTGGTTCGGAGAAAAAATAAGTTTAGTCGTTCAAGGAAAAGTGTGACGTGTATAAAATATTATTTTCAAGAAGATTGCACTATGTACTTGTAAGAGATAGCGGCCTATAATTTGATACCATATCTTTATTTCCGGACTTATGTATTCGTATAATTTTACCTAATTTCCAGTCTGACAGTAATTTAGAGGATTGGAAAGATTTCCTGAAAATTAGGCCTAGATATTTCCTACTCCATTTCGGGTACCTCTCAAGAAAGTCATTCGGGGCATTATCGGGGCCACTAGATTTCTTAGAGTCAATTTCTAACAGAAGGCTCAGAATACGGTATTCGG